>NC_045959.1:113347405-113479835 GCF_010909765.2 Amblyraja radiata | reverse complement strand
TCTCCCCTCTCTCTCCCATCTCTCATCCCTCTCTCTCACCCATAAACCAGAGGGATCTAATGAAACATATAAGATTATTAAGGGTTTGGACACACAAGAGGCAGGAAACATGTTCCCGATGTTGGGGGAGGTCAGAACCAGGGGCCCAGTTTAAGAATAAGGAGTAAGCCATTTAGAACAGGACGAGGAAAACACTTTCTCACAGAGAGTTGTGAGTCTGTGGAATTCTCTGCGGTGGAGGCCGGTTCTCTGGATGCTTTCAAGAGAGAACTAGATAGGGCTCTTAAAGATAGAGGAGTCAGGGGATATGGGGAAGGGAAAGGGCAGGAACGGGGTACTGATTGTGGATGATCGCCATGAGCACATTGAATGGTAGTGCTGGCTCGAAGGGCCGAATGGCCTACTCCTGCACTATTGTCTATTGTGTATTGTCTATCCAGGCCTGGAGTACTATTGGATGGGATTGTGGACGGCACGCTGGGTGACTGCAGGATTGGCCGCAGCTTCACACAGACGGACATTTGTTGGTGCTGCAACGCCGATTCTTGGCCGTCCGGTTACTGGTTACCGGCAACTTCAGATGTGAGTCCTCAACCAATGCCAGCCACCCTGGTGTGGAGTTACAGCACTGACCCTCCTGTCTGTCGCTCCGAACCCTCGCTGCGTTACGCTCGGTATCTCTGCGATCGGTTCAGTTTAGTTTATTGTCACGTGTACCGAGGTACAGTGAACAGCTTTTGTTGCGTGCTAACCAGTCAGCAGGAAAGACAATACATGATTACAATCGATCCATCCACAGTGTACAGATACATGATAAGGGAATAACGTTTAGTGCAAGGTAAAGCCAGCAAAGTCCGATCAAGGATAGTCCGAGGGTCACCAATGAGGTAGATAGTAGTTCAGGACCGCTCTCTGGTTGTGGTAGGATGGTTCAGTTGCCTGATAACAGCCGGGAAGAAACTGTCCCTGAATCTGGAGGTAGACAAAAATGCTGGAGAAACTCAGCGGGTGAGGCAGCATCTACGGAGCGAAGGAATGGGTGACGTTTCGGGCCGAGACCCTTCCTCAGACTGATGTGGGGGTGGGGGGGGTGGGGGCGGGAAGAAGAAAGGAAGAGGTGGAGGCAGTGGGCTGTGGGAGAGCTGGGAAGGGGAGGGGAAGGAGGGAGAAAGCAGGGACTACTTGAAATTGGAGAAGTCAATGTTCATACCGCTGGGGTATAAACTGCCCAAGCGAAATATGAGGGGACTGCTCCCAATTCGGTGGGACTCACTCTGGCCATGGAGGAGGCCCAGGACAGAAAGGTCGGATTCGGAATGGGAGGGGGAGTTGTGAAGTGCTGAGCCACCGGGAGATCAGGTTGGTTATTGCGAACCGAGGGAGGTGTTGGGCGAGTGCGTCTGGAGGTGTGCGTTTTTACACCTCTGTCCTTTTGCCGATGGGAGAGGGGAGAAGAGGGATGTGGCGGGGGTGAAGTGGGTCCTTGATGATGCTGCTGGCCTTGCCGAGGCAGCGTGAGGTGTAGATGGAGTCGGTGGGAGCGAGGTTGGTTTGTGTGCGCGATGGTCTGGGCTGCGTCAAACGAGCACTGGACAATATGTGCCCATTCCCTGTGGAATATGGAGACTGCAGGAACCTGGAATGGACTGTGTAGGAAGGAACTGCAGATGCTGGTTTAAACCGAAGATAGACACAAAAAGCTGGAGGACAACTCCGCTAGGCGGAGGAGAGTATTGGTGGACGGATAGTAGGTGGTTCTGCAGTTGAGGAAGAAACTCCATCTTCCTCGGTGACCCTCGGACTATCCTTGATCCAAACTCCAACGTCGGGACGGTCAAACACTCTGCGGTTTGGAGGTCCCGACTCGACCACTTTCCTACTGGAGACCGCGGCTTCATGATGTTAGAGGCTGCAGGCCGGCGGTCGGACTCTTCTACACAGATGCTGCATGACCCACTGAGTTACTCCAGTATTTTATGTCTTTCTTTGGGCTAACCAGCACCTGCAGTTCCTTCTTCCACCTTCAAAGCTACAGGCAGCTGCAGAATGACGTCCCAACGTTTACACTCCATGCCCTGATGGACAACAGCAGTTATCCTGCACGCCCCTGACACTATAACACAAACTTTGCCACAAGAAACCTCAGCATTGAGGTTAATGTGCAGGAAGGAACTGCAGGCGCTGATTTAAACCCGATAGACACAAATGCTGGAGTAACTCGGCCGGACAGGTAGCATCTCTGGAGAGAAGGAAGGGTCTCGACCAGAAACGTCACCCATTCCTTCTCTCCACAGATGCTGCCTGTCCCGCTGAGTTACTCCAGCATTTTGTGTCTCTCTTTGCATTGAGGTGGTTCTTGGGTCTAACTCCTCCTTGCCCTTGGTTACAGGCCCAAGCAGATGTGAGGTCCAGCAGTTCACAGCCTCCTCTTTCAGCGATGTCTTTGTTCCTGCGTGTGATGATCAGGGCAACTACCTGCCTGTCCAGTGTCAGCGGGGTGATCAGTGCTGGTGCACGGATGCCCATGGAGACGAGGTGCCAGGGACAAGGCAGCAGGGGACACCTGACTGTGGTGAGTACCTGCCCGGCCCTTCCTTTACTCATTGTGCAGGTGTATATGTACAGGTGTATGTGTACAGGTGTATGTGTACAGGTGTGCGTGGACAAGTGTATGTGTACAAGTGTACAGGTGTATGTGTACAGGTGTGTGTGGACAAGTGTATGTGTACAGGTGTGCATGTACTGGTGTGCGTGTACAGGTGTAGGTCGACAGGTGTATGTGTACAGGTGTACGTGTACAGGTGTATGTGTACAGGTGTAGGTGTACAGGTGTAGGTGTACATGTGTACAGGTGTAGGTGTACATGTGTACAGGTGTAGGTGTACAGGTGTAGGTGTACATGTGTACAGGTGTACATGTACAGGTGTGTGTGTACAGGTGTAGGTGTACATGTGTACAGGTGTAGGTGTACAGGTGTAGGTGTACATGTGTACAGGTGTACATGTACATGTGTACATGTACAGGTGTGTGTGTACAGGTGTAGGTGTACATGTGTACAGGTGTACATGTGTAGAGTAGTACATGTACAGGTGTGTGTACAGGTGTACGTATACAGGTGTACTGCTGCTGGCCTTGCGGAGGCAGCGTGAGATAGCAATATCTAGTTGTTGCTACTAGTGTTGGCAGTTGGTGGTACAACTTCTTTATTTTGCTCTGTCCACGTTTACGAGGACGTTGCCAGGACTAGAGGGTGTGAGCTATAGGGAGAGGTTGAGGAGGCTGGGTCTCCATTCCATGGAGCGCAGAAGGATGAGGGGTGATCTTATAGAGGTGTATAAAATCATGAGAGGAATAGATCAGGTAGACGCACAGAGTCTCTTGCCCAGAGTAGGGGAATCGAGGACCAGAGGGCATAGGTTCAAGGTTAAGGGGAAAAGATTTAATAGGAATCTGAGGGGTAACTTTTTCACACAAAGGGAGTTGGGTGTATGGAACGAGCTGCCAGAGGAGGTAGTTGAGGCTGGGACTATCCCATCATTTAAGAAACAGACAGTACATGGATAGGATAGGTTTGGAGGGATATGGACCAAACGCAGGAAGTTGGGACTAGTGTAGCTGGGACATTTTGGCTGGTGTGGGTGAGTTGGGCCAAAGAGCTTCTTTCCACACTGTATCACTCTGTGACTCTGTGTCTCTGTGTCTCTGTGTCTCTGTGACTGTGTGTCTTTGTGACTGTGTGTCTCAGTGTCTGTGACTCTGTGTCTCTGTGTCTCTGTGTCTGTGTCTCTGTGTCTCTGTGACTCTATGTCTCTGTGACTGTGTCTCTGTGACTGTGATTTCTTGTCTTCCAGGGAGTAATGCTAGTGGTTGTGAAGGGGAGAGGAGACGGAAGTTGTCCTGGCTTTTCTCCGGGCTGGTTGGTCACTTCAGCCCAAGCAGCAGCTTCATGGTGCCAGCATCTCCAGTCCAAGAGAAGGTTGTTGAGGCTCTGACCCGCTGCGGCCCAGATGTGAAACAGCTGTTGAGAAAGTCCGGCCTGCTGCTCGCTGCACTGAAGGCTGGACAGTGGGACACTGGCCACCTTGATCTAGAAATAGTTCTCAGCCAGTTTGTGCAAGAAATGTTTCTGACTAAGGACCTCGCTCCCCTCGATCTTCACCTTTCTGGATCCTCCAAATTGTTTATTGAAAATCTGTTTGGAGGCACATTTCTGCGACAAGTGGCTGCGTTCAATTTCACCGGCGGCATCGGGAGAATGGGGACATTCAATTTCTCCCAGTTGTTCCAGCAGATTGGCCTAACGGGAATGTACAGCGGGGAGAACTTTGTCGAACTGGCCAAACTCTTTTCCACTGTCGAAGACTCTTACCTGTCGGCAGGGAGGCCAGAGTTCTCGAGGGACTCCTTCACATTGAACCAGACTATCTTGGACGGTTTGGGTGGAGAGGTTAATCTGCAGGTGAACCAGAATGTTGTGCATCTTCTGACTTCTCTGTTGGAGCAAGGTGACATTCTCAGTACGTTGCAGGACATTGTGGGCTTTGTTGGTGTGGACGAGGGCAGCCTCGCTGAGATGATGCGGGCGGTGTTTCGAGCCGCTAGGACAGGTGTGTGTGGCCGTCAGATGGAGAGACTGTACGTGCCACGCTGCACCCAAGGTGGGGACTACCAGAGCGTTGGGGGGTGACTCTGTGCCCTAAGAAGGAAATGCAGCACAATCTGAACTGGCACTTCACAGGATTAATCACCAAGCTGTGTTTGCGCAACCGCTCAAACAAAAGGCGAAGATGCTTAACGTGCTCTGCCTGCAAACCGCTGACCACCAGAATATCATCCAGATAGATGAAAATGAACGGTAAATTTCGCCCAACATGATCCATGTGCCGTTGGAACGCTTGAGCTGCGTTCTTCAGGCCAAACGGCATTCATAGCCACTCGAAAAGGCCGAACGAGGTAATGGTGGCTGTCTTGGGGACGTCGTCAGGATCGACCGGGATCTGGTTATAACCCCGGACCAGGTCAGGACAAGAGGATTTTCCCATTGATGAAAAATAAAAGATTTATTAATGTTTAAAAAATGTTGAGTTTCTTTCTCTTGAAGGCCACGCCTATAACCAGGAAGTGTGGAGGTGCCTCAGTTCTCTGCAAGATGGGGGAGCAAGAGGTCGCAATTCTCAGTCTGAGCTGTGAATAACACTGAACACATGTCTACTAAGTGAGTGGTTTTACTGACCTGTCAATGCCCTTAATGTGGTTTGAAAATGTAGTTTGAAAATCCAAAAATGTTTTTTGGTTTGAGAATGCAAAAGTTGCCTTGCCTAATTGAAAAGTTGGTTTGAGAATGCTAAAGTTGCCTTGCCGTCGATATTATTAAAAGTCTAATCTTGACCACTTCCTGTTTGCGCTGTATATTGATTTTAGGAAAAACGTTGCCACGTATGGCTGTGATTTTTGGCCATCTTACTCAGAGTGCTGAGGATTTTTTCTATCGATGAAAAATAAAAGAGTTATTAGTGTAAAAAATGTTGAGATTCTCTCTTCTGTCAATCACGCCATGAAGGCCACGCCCCTTCTGGTGGAAGGGACTATAAAACCTGGAAGTGTGGGCGTGGCTCAGTCTCTGTAAGAAGGGGGAGGAAGAGTTCACGACTCTCTGTCTTTTGTGGCCTTGCACACTGCTTGAAGTGGCATTTCAAGGAATAGCCATGTGTCAACTGCCAGCCCACCAGCCTTGAGTGAGTGAGCTGCCAGCACACCAGGCTTGAGTAACTGAGCCACCAGCCACTGTGGCCGCACAGACCAGTGATCCCTGCATGTTAACACTGCCCTACACACACTAGGGACAATTTTACATTTACAGCAAGCCAATTAACTTACTAACCTGTATGTCTTTGAAGTGTGGAAGGAAACCGAAGATCTCAGGGAAAACCCCTGCAGTTCCCGGGAGGAACATACAAACTCTGTACCGACAAGCACCCGTAGTCAGGATCGAACCTGGGTCACTGGCGCTGTAAGGCTGTAGCTCTACCACTATCTGTCTATTCACCAAAGCAAACAGTTCATTAATAAACAGAACATTGAAGTATTGGAAATATGAAATAAAAACAAAAAATGCTAGAAAATATTTAGCTCATGGAGAGGGGAAAACATAACCTTTTAGACTGATGACCCTTCTTCAGAATTTAAATAGTCATTGAAACTCACTCCTTTTCCAAAGTAGAATATTCAAAAGTAAGGAGGCTGCTCATTCACTTAATTTCTCAACAAATCCATTGTGGTAGATGTAACGCCATCAGGCAAATCTTTGTTGTAAGGCAAAGGCATCACAAGCAATGTACTTAGAGGCATTTACTAAAGGTAACACACTTGTGTTCTTCAATGTCATGCACACTAAACCTTTATGGTATCTATTTATTGCACAGTTGCTCCTTTCCTTGGGTTTACTGTTGGGGTCACCTGTTCTGAGGCTCCCAAGTGATTCCTATCCAGAGATCCAGGCAAGGTCCTCGGAGATATGCAGATTGTGTTTTGATAGAATTGCGCTCTTGTCCAGAATGGAAAGCTGTCTCAGGCTACCGAGCCAACTGATCTGGAAATGGGAGATTTCTGTCTGCAGACGAAAAAATTATAAACACACCATGTTTTTTGTACAATGCATTTCTGATCATTATTAATTGCTCATTCGCTTTACGTCAAGAGACATATCACATGTAAAATTCTGTTACATTATATACACCATTTGAAGAGCCAGACACATTTTGCAAAGCTGCACACATGAATGTGTTCCCTGTAACTTATAAATGTCTCCATCTCTTGTGGTTAACGGCTTTTAGTTCATGGGAAATGTGATAAATATATATATCTATATACATACTCGCTATATCTTCCTTTTTTTGCTATCACAGTGATTGTGCAAATTATGATTTAACATAGGTAGTATAACTTGTTGAGTCACTTTGGCCGCAATAATCATAGAAGATCATTAGCTCTCCATTGGAGGTTAGAATCAGACCACAGTAAAACTCTGATAATCCATTATCCACCCATTCAGAAACACTGATGTTTTGGCATGTGAATCATTAGGCTATGGTCTATTCTGACCCACTGTAGCCCCAGTTCCTGCACTCCCTTTCACTTTCTTCCTACCAGTCACATTGGCCATGGTTTCTGCACTCTCTTCTACACCTTGGGCCCACATTTCATGTTGAAGCTGAAACTCTCTAATCCAGGCAGCATTCTCGTGAATCTCCTCTGCACCCTCTCTAAAGCATCCATATCCTTCCGGCAATCGGGTGACCCAAACTGCATGTAGTACTCCAAATGCGTCCTAACCAAAGTCAAATAGAGCTGCCCTCATGACTTCCTGACTCTTATACCCAATGCCCTAGCAATGATGCGGGGTGCTGGGATCACCGCCATGTCTCACCTATCACACCATCTGCACGGGAGAAACTAATCTACTTTTTCCCCCCCAAATCATCCTGTGGGCAGGTAGTTTGACACCCCTGCTTTAAACCAATGCCCTCTAGTTCTATCCTGGAAAAAAAAACTGCATTCACCTTATATATTCCCCTCGTGGATTTTACTCACCTCTAAAACAATTTTTGCTTTATTTTGAACTTCCAGCACCTGCAGATTTTTGAGCGTGAGAAATTTGTGATCAGCGTGAGAATTTTGTGAAACGCGTGACTCTCACGCTCAATGCGTGACTCTCACACTCAATGCGTGAGTTGGCAGCCCGGAGCTAGGGTTAGGGTTAGGGTCAGTCGGTTGGTCGGTCGGTCATGCTTGTCAGTAGGCTGATGGATGCTGTGGAGGATCGGTCGGGCTGTCGGGCTGCCGGTGAGTAGGTGAGAGTGGCTGGGCCGCCGGTGGGTCATGAGAGTGGTCAGCCGGGCCGGGCCGGGCCGCCGGTGGGTGCTGCGAGTGGTTGGCCGGAGAGTGCTGCGAGTGGTCGATCGGTCGGGCTGTCGGTAGGCCGGTGTTGCAGCCAGCGAGCGGGCGGACTGATGGAGCCGACGCTATGGGGGTGCTGAATGTGGCTCGGGCGACGTACAGGGCAGTGCTGCTCCCCACCATTGTCACCGCGATGATCCAGGGCATGCTGGCCGAGGTGGACGCACTGTGGAGCCACACGTACGGAGCCCACAGCCGGTCCCAAAGCGGCTCCAGCTCCAGCCATGGGCAGCTCTGGAAGAGGGGCGAGTTAGGGTTAAGGTTAGGCATTTTCCTGTCAGTGGAAGATGCCTTAGCCTTCCCTCAGCCTGGCACTGCCCCAGTACAATATGCTCCAAATGCAGCATAACCAAAGTCCTATTAAGCTGCATCATGACTTCCGGACTCTTTTACCCAATGCCTGGGGTAGGAGATTGCAACCTTCATGAGGTCCACCCTGTTTCGACGAATGCAATGCACCTGGCGTGCACAAACAGAAGATCAACATAACAAGTTGTCTAACAACTTTGGGCTGTGCACACCATACGAACGAAGAAGATACTCAATGCCCTGACCTATGAAAACAAGCATACCATATGCCTTCATTTACTCCACTGACCCATTGTAATGCCACTTGCAAGTTATAGACTTGGACCACAAAATCCCTCTGTACATCAATGCTGTTAAGGCAGTCATGCCATTGATTGTAGAAACAAAGAACTGCAGCTGCTGGTTAATACACAAAAGGACAAAGTGCTGGAGTAACTCAGCAGGTCAGGCAGCATCATCGTAGAACATGCACAGGTGGGTTTCAGTTTGAAATCCCATTATGGTGTACCAATCCTAGTGAATGTATCCTGCTTGTGTAGCAAGCTATAGTCACAGAAGGCTCCAAAATATTTGCATGCTGAAGAACCAAGAGGCCAGTGAAAATGAGGAGTATAAAAGGTATATGAGGATAATAATAAAAGGTATTGTATTGGTTAATGAGTCTGAAACCTGATACATCTTAAACATCTGATGATCTATATCCCAGTTTGAAAAATATGCAAGGGATCACTGCAGTGTGGTAGCTTTTTCCAGGTCTAAATTCACAAAGAACCTTCACAATTGACCAAAGGCTGCGCTAGTACATTGAACACGATGGTAAATTTCATCAGAGATGTCTGATTTTCTGCGAGATCGCTCCTGAGTTACAAGAAGTGATCAACATTTTCCAAGGTCTAACTGTGAAGATTAGTTATCAACGAACATGCTCCTTGGCTCAACTCTGACCAAGATTCCCATCTAAACTTGTCCTATTTAGTCGATAGCCCTCCAAAGCTTTCATATCCATGTACCTGTCCAAGTGCCTTTTAAATGTTGTTATTGTACCTGCCTCAAATACCTCCTCTGACAGCTCATTCCATGAACCCATCACCCTCTGAACATAGAAGACTATTGGGCAGCTAAACTGCTTCAGTGATTGATTCAGTGAATATTACCCTAGAGAACGGACTATCGATTGCAGAGGAGACAGCGCCCCGATTGCAGTCGGCTCCCGGAGTAAAGAAGGCGTACTGTGGGGGCGAGGTGGTCGTCGCAGACGCGGAGGGCATATTGTATCGGGGTATCGGCCGACGGCCTGTATAGGTCCGGAAAACGGTGCTCTGGCACTATTCCCTGCTATTACACAATGATAGGAGAGCAGGGAGAGAGTGGGTCTAGTGGTATGGAGGCCAGTGGAAGAGAGGATAACGAAGAAGTATTGAGAAGGAGTGGGAAACCGTGGGAGCACGGGGTAGTCCCAGGAAGAGCAGCCGTAAAAGAAGGAAAAAACAATACTGGTGGATCGGAGAGTGAAGACAAGGAACCAGAAAAGGAACAGAAAGGACATTTCGTTAAATGTAGTGGTGAGGTTTGAAGGAGAAGGAGGAGTAAAGAAGATAGATCCATTGAAGCTGACAAAATAGTCAGGGCCCAGGTTGGGGAAGTAAAGTATGCAAGAGTGCTGGAGGATGGAAACATGCTAATAGGGTGCAACAGTGAGGCTCAAGTTGAAAAGGCAATGAAAATGAACAAGATTGACAAAACCAAAATAATCAAAGTAGTGAAAGTGGGAGAACGGAGGAGGGCAGGGTGTAAAGGGGTTATCTATGGAATCCCTCTCAAAGTTAATATGAGTGAACTGGTTCAGGAACTCAGGAAGAGATGCGAATTAATTATGAGTGCCAAAAGAATGGCCAAAGGAGCAAAGAAAGAAGAAACTGAGTCAGTCCTGGTCGAATTCAAGACAGAATCCCTTCCAAAAGTGGTCCATTTTGGATTCATGCAATATAGTGTAAGAGAGTACATACCCAAACCAATGAGGTGCTTCAAATGTCGGAAATTTGGGCATATAGCTAAAATGTGCAAGGGGGCGAGGAAATGCGCAAGGTGTAGTGGGGACCATGAATATGGTCAGTGTGGAGAGGGGGTCAGACCAAAGTGCTGTAATTGTGGAGGAGAGCATAGTGTGGCTTACTGGGGCTGTGAGGTGATGAAACGTGAAGCTGAAGTACAAAACATAAGAGTGAAGGAAAAGGTCTCCGATGCAGAGGCAGCAAAGAGGGCTGACCCTACAAAACAGATGAATGAAAGAAGGATCAGGAGGGAGCAAGATATGGGCATAATGGAGACAATAAAAGAAAAGAAAGAGTATATGGAAAGAAAAGAAAAACCTGGTTATATTTATAGCAGGAGTAATAAATGCGACAGCAGAAGTAAAATCCAAAACAGAAAGGATCCAATCATTGTAAAGGCTGCAGTCCACCACTTGGGCATGGCAGGATTGAAGTGGGAGGAAATACATGATGGTCTCAGTATCCAGGCGAGCCAAGAGTCAACATGTGTGGGTTAATAATATTAATGTTAATCCTACAATGGAATGCACGAAGCTTGTTAGCCAATGGGCAAGACTTTAAGCAATTCATAGACAGTAGGAAGGAAAAACCAGATGTCGTATGTATCCAGGAAACCTGGTTGAAAACCAAGTTAGATTTTGTTCTATATGATATGTTGCAGTGAGATGTGATAGGGGAAATGGGGGAGGAGGGGGTTGTGCCACTTTCATTAAAAAAGGGATACCATACAAGGTATTAGGAATTGGCAGGAACAGGAATATGTGATATAGAAGTGTGGTCTGAGAGGAGGAAAATAGTGGTAATAAATTACTATAATCCATGTAAGCGATTAGAGGTCAATAAGTTACAGGAAGTAGAAGGCCAGAGCAAATCTAATGTTATTTGGTGTGGGGACTTTAACGCACATAATACATTATGGGGCAGTGGAAAGTCAGATAATAATGGACAGGTAATTGAGGAATTATTAAATGATGGTAATCTAGTATGTCTAAAATGATGGAAAGAAGACCAGGGTAGATGTTAGGACAGGGAAGGAGTCTGTGTTGGACCTTACACTTGTTTCTAATAGGATTGCTGCTAAATGTAACTGGGAAGTATATGAAAAGGGTACCATAGGAAGTGATCATCATCCTGTGCTATGCAAAATAAATAGTTACTTTAATTATGAGTAAGAAAACAGAAGTGGGACGATGGGTTTTTGGAAAGGCTAATTGGGAGAAATTTAAGGAGGAAAGTGATAGATATGTAAAACCGATACAAGAAGAGACAGATATAGAAAGCTTTGAGAATAAATTGTCAGAAGGTATCAAAAGAGCAGCATTAGTTTCCATACCTAAAAGTAAAGGAAGATCAAAAGGAAAGCTGTGCCATGGTGGGACAATAAATGTAAAGAGGCAGTGGTGAATAGAAACAGAGCATTCAGATTATTAAAAAGAACTCATAACTACCACACATGATTAATTACAAACAGGCTCAGGCAATTGTAAGGAGGACTATAAGACAAACAAAAAGAGCATATTGGAGGAAGTATTGTGATTCAGTTGGAAACACAACACAGGTAGGGGAGATATGGGGGATGATTAAAAAAATGGAAGGTGATAAAAGGGAGTGGAGTTATCCTATCCTAACAAATGGAGATCAAACTGTAGTCTCAAATAAAGACAAAGCAGAAACTAATGGTTAATACTTTTAGTAGGGTTCACAGCTCCCACAACTTATCAGATGAAGGAAGAAGAGGTAGGGAAAGAACAAGAGAGGAAAATGTTGAGGCCTTACAAAGGAAAGGTATCACAGAGGACAAGTACAATATTCCATTTAATTTGGGGGAGCTAAAGAGAGCTCTGGCCAAGTGTAAGAACTCAGCCCCAGGGAAGGATGATATTTGTTACATAATGATAAGCATCTAAGTGAGGAGGACTCCAAAAGATACTTGCACTATATAACAAGGTGTGGGAAGAAGGGCGAATACCGGAGAGGTGGAAGGAAGCTATCATTGTGCCTATTAGGAAACCTGGGAAAGATGCAAGTAATCCAGTAAATTATAGACCTATAGCTTTAACAGCACACATGTGTAAACTGATGGAAAGAATGGTAAATGAAAGATTAAGGCATCTAATGGAAGAAAAAGGTATAGTGGCTAATTATCAGAGTGGCTTTAGAAAAGGGAGAGGTACTATTGATCCAGTTCTGTGCTTGGAAGATGATATAAGGAAAGCACAAGGTCAAAAAAGAATCTGTAGTTACCATATTTTTTTGATGTAGAGAAGGCTTATGATATGTTGTGGAGAGAAGGTCTTCTAATAAAGCTGCATTCAATGGGAGTAGGAGGAAATATTTTTAACTGGATAATGGATTTTCTCAACGGTAGAAGTATCCAAGTTAAAATAGGGTCAGACATCTCTAGTAAATGTGTAGTCGAGAATGGAACTCCCCAGGGAAGTGCGATAAGCCCGATCCTATTCTCAATCATGATCAATGATATATTTGCAAACATTCAACCAGAGATGGGGCGATCGCTCTTTGCAGATGATGGCAGCCTATGGATAAAGGGGCAGAATATAGATTTTATCGTGGAAAAAGTACAGCAAGGGATTGCCCAGGTGGAAGAGTGGGGAGGGAAATGGGGTTTTAAATTCTCTATAGAGAAGACAAAGACAATGGTTTTCACAAGGAAGAAAATTAAAGAGGATGTCCAGTTAAAACTATACGGCAACAATTTGGAAAGAGTAAAAGATTTCCGTTTCCTGGGGGACATTTTGACTCCAGATTAACATGGAGGGTCCACATTACAAAAATAATTGAAAATGCAAAAAAAGCCATCAATGTAATGAGATGCTTAGCAGGTTTAGAGTGGGGAGCAGATATATTATCTCTTAAACATATCTATGTATCACTGATCAGATCCAGACTAGAGTATGGCAGTATAGCTTATGGGTCAGCATCTAAGTCAGTGTTGTCTGAGTTGGACAAAGTCCAAGCGGAAGCTCTAAGAGTCTGTATAGGAGGTGTGCGGACGTCACCTGTATGTGCACTACAGGTGGAAACTGGGGAGATGCCGTTGAGACTGCGCCGCAGACAACTAATGGCTAATTACTGGCTAAGCCTTAAGGGTCATGGAGAGAACCACCCAACAAAACAGGTAGTACAGGAGTGCTGGGAGAGAGGGGTGGCTCAGTCTGGAAGCTTCGGCTGGGTTGGAGGAGTTGTGGCAAGGGACATGGGAGTAGAGGACAAAGAGTTCTGCCCTGCAGTATTGTGGCCATCTGTGCCAATATGGTTACTGAACATCCCAAAAGTTGATCTGGAGATATGGGAGGCAAAAAGGAGGAACAAAAATTCAGACCTAAAGACAGAATATCATAGCCATATAGATAATAGATACAGGGAACACCTCTTAATTTTCACAGATGGATCAAAGGACCCAGTAGCTGAAACAACAGGGGCAGCTGTGGTAGTGCAAGGGATGAATGTTGAGCTTTACAAAAGAACAAATAACTATTTGACAGTATATACAGTGGAACTGTACGCTATTTTGATGGCAGTTCGGTGGATGGAACAGGTGCAACCATGCAAAGTATTAATATGTAGCGACTCATTATCTGCAATCCAGAGTATTGGGTCTGGTGCATCCCATAGGCGGCCTGACCTAGTTTATGAAATCCTGCTACTATTAAGCCAAGTGACAAGGAGGGGCAGTGACGTGACTTTGTTGTGGGTCCCAGCACACATTGGTGTTCTAGGGAATGAAAAGGTGGATAAATTAGCAAAGGAGGCTGTAAAAAAAAGAAACCTAGAGATAAACTTACAACTATCCAAATCTGAAGGAAAACACATTGTGTGGAAGAAAATAAATCAGGAATGGCAACAATACTGGGAACAGGAGACAAAGGGGAGACACCTCTATTCGCTACAAAACAGAGTGGGCATTACAGCAAGAAGAGGGGGGAACAGGAGGGAACAGGTAGTATTAACAAGATTGAGGATAGGACACACTCACCTGAACAGCACATTAAAAATATTGGGCTGTGTGAGGAATGCCATCAACTAGAAACAGTTCAGCATGCCCTAGTTGCACGTAGGAGATATGAGACAGAAAGAGGATTTATGATCATTGAAATGAGGAAAATTGGAATGACAGAAATATCAGTAAAGAACATTCTAGAGTGTGGAGGGAAAGGAAAAGGAATAAAGTTGTTGTTTGATTTCTTAAGGGCCTCTGGGCTTATAAAAAGGATCTAATGTAAAGACATGAGTACTGTGGAATGAAGCCAGAAGGTGGCAGCAATGCAACGTTGCGGATGCCGGCTGCCGTAAAACTCCAAAGAAGAAGAAGTAGAAGAATATTACCCTAATTAATGAGTAGAATTACTGCTTTGTTTGATAAGGGGGCAAAACAAAATCTTTCACATCTCTCGGAACAGGCAATCGGGATATCATTGTGATCACCTTAATGACAATACTGGGAGCATCAACCAACCCTTCCTAATCAAAGGCAAGAATACAACTGAATCGACTGGACACTTAATAAAGGTCACTTATCTTTCAGTATGTTTGTACTGAAAACACAGAAAGGTTCGCCTGGACCATTGAAACAACGAGGTAATACTTAAAAATGGCAAGATTATTTGGATTATGAAATAAAAGCTTCACGATTAAAGAAAAATGTTGCATCATCTGATGGGTGTGGCCATTTTAACTTTTATTGGAAAATTTGAATAATTGTTTAATTGGAATCAGGTTTCAAGGGTTTAATCAATGGTTAATTAGTTTCATTAGCAGCTATCAGCAGAGCTGCTGGCTGTAAACCTGTTACATTTTGTGAGAAGGTTCAGCTTTCAATAGCTAATGAGGTCTACATTTTGTAGGATTTTTGTAGGAATTTAAAAACGAGTATGATTGGGGACATTCTCCCTGATGTCCTGCCTAATTCTGGGAGACATTACCTGTTTTTTCTCTCATTGCCATTTTTGAACATTCCTACACAAAAAGTTAATATTTCAGAAGTATTTCATTAGCTGTAACTATTTCTGTGAAAGGGAAATGCTTTATAACTAGAGTCATCGAGTCTTCCAGCGGAGAAACGGCCTCTTCGGTCCAACCTGCTCACACCGGCCAACATGCCGCATCTGCACTGGTCCCACCTGCCTGCATTTTGCCCATATCCCTCTAAATTTGTCCTATCCATGAACCTGTCTAAATGTTTCTTCAATGTTGTGATAGCAGTGACAACTACCTCTTCCGGCAACTAGTTCTATACACCCACCTCCCTTGGTGTGAAAAGGTTACACTACAAACAATTTAAAAAAAATTTATTTTAGAAACTTGAACATTATTATATTGTAAAATCATGAACAGCACTGTAGTGCAGCAGGTAGAGAGCTGCTGACTCACTGATCCAGCAAAGTGGCTTCAGTCCTGACCTCTGATACAGTCTCTGTGGAGTTTGTAACTTCATGGGTTTCCTCCCAGTGCTCCACCTTACCCCTGTCTGGTAAAGATGTGGAGCTTGATAGGTTAGTTGGTTCTGCAGGAGGAACTGTAGATGCTGGTTTAAGCCAAAGATAGACACAAAAAGCTGGAGTAACTCAGTGGGTCAGACAGCATCTCTGGAGAGAAGGAATAGTGACGCTTTGGGTCTGGACCTGAAAGGTCATCTATTCCTTTTCTCCAGAGACACGTCTGACCCGTTGAGTTACTCCAGTTTTTTTGTGTGTAACTTAGGTTAGTTGGTTGATGGGTGAATGGGTGGAACTGGGGAAGTTAATAGGAATGTGGGGAGAATAAAAGATGGGGTTTGTGTGTAAATGATTGGCTGATGATCAGTGGTACTATTCCTCAATGCCCTACTTCCTTATTGTGTGTCCCTTTAACTCTATCATTAGTTCCCATTGGGAGCAACTTTCATCGAAAAGACTGCTTTCCTTTTAGTGGTGCCATGCACTCTGTAAGCCTCAGATTTCTGACAACACTTGAGCATGTGATTCAACTTCAAGAATAATCCAAGGTAAATATTTCATTAAGTCGGGTGGTTCAGGTAGCACTTATCAAACTAGATTAAAAGGGGATGTGACTACAGGAAAAATTACAAAAGATTCTCGAATTAATGAGAAGGAAAATTTGAGAAGGGATAAAAGAGTAAGGTCAGGGCTAATTGTGAGCAGTGCGAGGGGGGACGTGAATATGTAAAAATACCCTAGTGGGACTTATCTACAGGCCCCCAAACAGTAGCCTGGACATAGGGTGCAAATTGAATCAGGAGTTAAAATTGGCATGTAGCAAAGGTAATGCTGTGGTTGTTATGGGAGATTTCAACATGCAGGTAGACTGGGAAAATCAGGTTGGTACTGGACCCCAAGAAAGGGACTTTGTAGAGTGCCTTCATGATGGATTCTTAGAACAGCTTGTATTGGAGCCTACCAGGGAGAAGACAATTCAGGATTTAGTGTTATGTAATGAACCGGATTTGATAAAGGAACTTGAGGTTAATGAGCCATTAGGAGGTAGTGACCATTAGGAGAAGCATGCCGGTACAGCAAGCAGTGAAGAAAGCGAATGACATGTCGGCCTTTATAACAAGAGGAGTTGAGTATAGGAGTAAAGAGGTCCTTCTGCAGTTGTACAGGGCCCTAGTGAGACCACACCTGGAGTATTGTGTGCAGTTTTGGTCCCCTAATTTGAGGAAGGATATTCTTGCTATTGAGGAAGTGCAACGTAGGTTTACAAGGTTAATTCCCGGGATGGCGGGACTGCCATATGCTGAGAGAATGGAGCAGCTGGGTTTGAACACTCTGGAGTTTAGAAGGATGAGCGGGTATCTTATTGAAACATATAAGATTGTTAAGGGTTTGGACAAGCTAGAGGCAGGAAACATGTTCCTGATGTTGGAGGAGTCCAGAACCAGGGGCCACAGTTTAAGAATAAGGGGTAAGCCATTTAGAACGGAGTCGATGAAACACTTTTTCTCAGAGAGTTGTGAGTCTGTGGAATTCTCTGCCTCAGAGGACGGTGGAGGCCGGGTCTCTGGATACTTTCAAGAGAGCTAGATAGGGCTCTTAAAGATAGCAGAGTCGGGGGATATGGGGAGAAGGCAGGAACAGGGTACTGATTGGGGATGATCAGCCATGATCACATTGAATGGCAGTGCTGGCTTGAAGGGCTGAATGGCCTACTCCTGCACCTATTGTCTATTGTCATCTCTGGGGAAAAGCAATACATGACATTTTGGGTTGAGACCATTCTTCAGACTCATTCTTCAGACCCTGCAGTTCTGGTTGTTCCATTCCAAGAAGGATTTGGAGGCTTTGGGAAGGGTGCAGAGGTGGTTTACCAGAATAATGCCTGGATTAGAGCGCATTAGCTACAGAGAAAGGTTGGACAGACTTAGATTGTTTTCTCTGGAAAGTCAGAGGATGAGGAGTGACTGGTTAGAAGTAAATAAAATTATGTGAGAGACATAGATGAGATAGACAACCCACTTCCCAGGGTAAAAATATCAAATAAGAGAATTTTTAGCATTAAGCGATAAGAGTAGAATTAGGCCATTCAGCCCATCTAGTCTACTCCACCATTCAATCATGGCTGATCTATCTCTCCCATCTTTAAGGTGATAGGGGTAAAGTTTAAAGGGGATTTGTGGGGGCCCCTGGAGCTTGCTGGGGATGCAGGCCAGTACAATTGTGCAAGTAAGAGACTTGTAGATGAGCATTTGGTTATACAGTGAATGGAGGGATATGAATTAATGCAGGTAGATAAGGATATGTCTTGGCATCATGTTGGGCACAGACGATGGGCTGAAGAGACAGATCCTGTGCTGTAGTGTTCTTTGTTCTATGTAATCAATGCCTTGCCAGCAAAACCATATATTTAATAACTCAGCGGGACAATAATTAAAAGACTGACATAGTGCAGCACCCACAACTTGCTTGAAACGTATTTGTACCAAGATTACATCCATTATGGAGAGTCAAGTTCCAACTGAATACCAGTTAGTTAGTTTAGTTTATTGTCATGTGTAAATCTTGTGTTGCGTGCAAACTCATCAGCGGAAAGACAAAAGAATTATTACAATCGAACCATCCACAGTGTACAGATGTTAAAGGGAATAGTGTGAATAATCATTAGTGTAAGATAAACTCCGATTAAAGATAGTCCGAGAGTCTCCAATGAGGTAGAAAGTATCTCAGGACTGCTCTCTAATTGTTGGTGGGATGGTTCAGTTGCCTGATAACAGCGGGAAAGAAACTGACTCTCAATCTGGAGGTGCGTGTTTACAAACTTCAATACCTCGTGCCTGATGGGAGAGGGGCGGAGTGGCTGGGGTGTGACATCCTTAATGCTGGTGGCCAGCATACTTGTGTTACCATAGAAGTACAGTGGGTCAAGGTGCAGCTAAATAACCCTGGTAGCCACTATGGTAGAGACATTATGGCACTGACATTATGGCAGTAAACAAGTAACACAATTTAAGGACATCTTTTGGTCGCGATTTTCACTCAAATATAATTACAGGTGATAAAACAGTCAAAACGAATTGTAACTTTTAATAAAAACTTTATTAACAAAATAATGAACAAAAGTGCATTTCTAAATTGTACCCTAATGGCAACATAACAAACATGAGAGTAGTGTAATAGATAAATTATATTTATAATGTACTCAGTGCTTTCCTCAAAGCTGCAGCACCACTTTAAATGTACAAATGCATTTCGAAGCAGAAATATAATCTCTCAATATAAACTCTCTCTGACATCCTAACTCCCAAGGAGCAGAGTTAAATAACATTCCTTAACACCTCAAAAACATACATAATTTTGCATTTAGAGCTTTATAACCAAGCGGCCTACACCAAGAGTGACACCCACAGGATTGCCACTTTCGTAAGGAACACAGCAAAATGGAAAGAGATTGCAGTGTCCCCTCCTGACTCCGACGTGGAATGGGCTACAACGCAAGTCGAAGGTGTCACGGTCATCAATGTTTCCAAGCCAACTTCTACCAAGCTCCACCTTTGGTTCGCCATGCATCTACACCGGAGACTTTAACTGCCACAGCACCACCTGGGGCTACCGTTCAACTAACTCAGATGGCGCTGCACTAGCAGACTGGGCCTCAGCTACTGCCATTCAACTCCTGTACAACCCAAAACAACCGGACAGCTTCCACTCTGGCAGGTGGAACACCACTACCAACATTGACTTGCCTTTTGCAAACCTGAATGGACCATCCTCGCAATGTATCATCCTGGATCACTTCCCGAAATCACAACATCGCCCATCTCTGATTATCCCGGACAACCTCATCGAGCCGGTCCCAGCCAAACCTGCGAAGAGTTGGAAATTCCGCAAGGCCAGGTGGGACCAGTTCACAAGTCTGGTAGACTTCTGGATCGACAGCTTTCCCACCCCCACAAAGCCTACTCAGCCTTCTGTAAACACATCAGGGCAGCAAAGAGTTCCATTCCTCGCGGCTATCATTGCCGGTACATCCCCACATGGGACGAAGTGCGTGATGCATGCTACGACGCATTCCTGGACGCTGAACCTGGTGAAGAGGCTGCCTCCAAGGCTACGGAACTGACAACTGCCTTGACAAGAAGCGCAGAAAGCGGTGGGAATACACAGTCCAAGGAATCGACTTCACACACTCCAGTAGGGTGGAATGGAAGAACTTCAATTGCCTCACCGGTCGAAGTACCCGCCCAAAGCATTGCCCTGTCACGGCCAACTCCATCGCCCACCAGCTCCTGGCCAACGGCCACTTCAAAGAGACAGACAAGAATCAAACTCGTTCTGTCAAACCACTCATCTTTAGAAAGCTCCAGGCGCTGGAGCTTTCCTGTCAGCAGCCTTTTCCTCTGCAGAACTCTCTCCTGTCATCACTCAATTGAAATGCGGAAAAGCCCAGGGTCCTGATAACATCCCCCCAGAATTCCTGAAACACTGCGGTCCTAAATGCCAGGTCTGGCTCCGTGAGTTCTACTTCTCTTGCCTCATTGGTCAGTCCATTCCAAAGATCTGGTGGAAAGCCACCGTCATTGCGCTACCAAAACAAAACAAGCGTGTGTACGACCCAAGGAACCATCGACCCATCTCACTCCTCTGTGTCCCGTACAAGCTTTTGCACTACCCACCAAATAGTCAAGCTGACCAATGACATCCAAGACAGTTTGGAAAAGGTTTGCAAGGCAGGCGTCACACCGGTGGACCTCACTGCCGCCTACGATACAGTGTAGTACCAGGGCCTCCACACCATTACTGACCGCCATTTAGTGCGGTCCCTTGCTAACAACCTGGCCAACTGCAGTTTTGTACTCAAGACCAGCGACGGACAATCTAGCCGACTAAGAAACGGAGTCCCCCAAGGCTCGGTACTGGCTCCCATGCTCTTTAATCTCTTCATCAGCGATATGCCACGCACGAACTAGCGCCAGTATGTATACGGAGATGACCTGGCCCGACTGCATTCGGACAGGAGTTGGTCAAACATGAGGGATGTGCTTTCAGTGGATATAGTACTTTTCGCGGGCTGCCTTAAGACCTGGAGACTAAAACTGAGTGTGGCAAAAACCACCACAACGGCCTTTCACCTGAACAAGAAAGCTCAACGCCAGCTAACCGTCACCCTCAATGTGTCACCCCTACCCTATAACCCATTTCCTACATACCTTGGGTTGAAACTAGATCGGCAGCTGACCTACAAGCAACACCTTGAAGCTCTCCGTGCTAAAGTCTCGGCGCGGAACAACCTCCTGCATTGCTTGGCTGGATCATCATGGGGCACCAGGACATCTACTCTCTGAACCAGTGCTCTTGCACTCGTGTACAGCGCCGATGAGTACACCGCCCCTGCATGATGCCGCAGCGCTCATACTAGCAAGCTAGACGCCATCCTCAACGACACCGTGTGGATCATCACCGGCTGCCTACGTCCTACTCCGGATCTTCTGCTGGTGCTCGCAGGTATCACACCCGCCAAGCTACGCAGAGAGTACTTCACCCACAGGCTGGTGTGTGATATAAAAATTCATTTCTATAGTTATTATCGGGGACTGTACCTTTAAGAATCATGTATGGGCAAGTCTATCTTGGGTTGACAATATGTGCTGACTATGGTTTTGTACTTTGTACTCTGTGTGACGAGATTAAGTTGGGGTCGCTGTGTGACGAGATTAAGTTGTGGTCCTGTGTGATGAGATTAAGTTGTGTCCGATACCTGCGTGATGAGATTAAGTTGTGGTCGATACATCCTTGTTTACTCCATTGTATAAAAGAATGAGTTTGGGCACTGCTTCGACAGAGAGACTCGCTCAGACGCCTGTACTCTGTACGATCCTCTCTCATGTATTAAACATTCAGTTGGATCTAAATTGCTGTGACTGTCGTTTGTTAGGAAAAATATTTCTAACATAATTGGCGCCCAACGTGGGGCCCCAATACCTCTGTTGCCTTCTTCCAATAAACCAAGAGCGCTCACTTTAAGGATTTACGGAAGGTGGAAACAGAGTGACGGGGTCCAATCGACACAACCGAGATAAAACTGAATGTTCCGTAGGAAGGGGCCCCCGGGTTAAGTAATTTTGACTTTGCTGAGTTGTATTTAGTTACCTTCCTCGGAGACCAGAGACGACGTACAGAATTGTCGGGGACAATTGAAGAGAGTAGTTGGACTACTCCGGCGACTGGGTCGCCAAAGAAGTCTGGGACTTCAGAGTCAAGTTGGACTTGACAGGAAAAAAGTATCGTCGTAAGTCTCGAGGAGGGAATCAGAATGGGCTCGACAAACTGAAAAGGTAAACTGTTTGATTTTGACGAACCACTTTGTACTCTCGCGAAACTGTACAGGAAAGGAAAAACAAAAACCAAGTAAGGGTAAGAGACAATTGTTGCGAATAATTGTCCGAGTAGTGCAACTACTCGTGTGGCGCGGCCACGGAAGTCTGGGACTTCATAAACCCTTGTCAAGTGTGACTTGAAGAAGGAAAAAGGAAATTGTAAGTACTGACAGTGTAAACGAGAGGGGAGTATGGGTTCGACAAACTCAAAAAATTACGAAGGCGATGAAAAATGCGTGTTTATAGATAGCAAACAAAATTGTAAACACCTAATGAGGTGGAAAAGGGACTATGGGTTTAGTGGTAAATTATTGGTAGACGATTGTTCTAAACTAATGTCCGCAATATTAAATGATGCCGTTAAGAAACGTATAAACAAAGATAAGTTAGGCTACCAACAGGCACGAATTTGGCTTGGCGAAGACAAAGCACGGAAGGACGGGCAGGAGGAGAAAAAGCAAAAAGAAGAACAGACGACGGCGTACCTACAGAAAGGAGACAACGAGGTCTTCTATCGATCACCGCCTAAAAATACGTTGACGCCTTTGCCGGCGAACCCCGGGACGGCGAGTGCCCACCCCCCTCCCTATTTTCAGGAAGGTGGAGTGGCCTTGCCACCGGGAGAAAGGAGCGAAGCTGGGACCGTGACGGCCCGAGTTCACGGACCCATATCAGGTTTACAAAATCCAAGCGTCACCAGGTCAGGAACTCATTTTAAACCATTGGGGCCATTTATGGAACAAATAACCGAGGGAATGGGGGCCCTAATGAGCCCGCCTCGCCCGACCTTTAACCAAGTGGGCGAAGGGGAGCTGTAGATGTTCCTTTAACATAGTGACCTCACCACTACTAACCACTCCCTATATCCCAAGTATAAATGTAACCTCCCCACCCCTTGATCCCTCTCTAGCTCGTGTGACGGACCACGTACAGCTAGTGCAGTATTGAATGTGAGTTAATAATAATAAAAGCAGTAAAGACAACTGTGCGTTATTGTAGCTCTTTACATGGTGTCACAATCGTGGCTCTACGTCTCCTATTCTCCTGCTATCCTGTTTTTTTTTATTTGACCCAGTAACCTACCCTTCTCTACCTCTCGTGCTATGGCTACCTCGTGCCGCAAACCTGATCCTCTTGTCTTCGACTCGGACATTGCCCACCGTTGGGATGTCTTTAGACGCGACTTTCAGCACTACGTGACGATTGCCCATCCCGCAGCCACCGCCGAGATGCGGGCGTCCCTACTCCTCAACATAGCCGGCCCCGCTGCCCTGGAACGATCCGAGTCGTTTGTCTATGCTGCAGGTGAAGATGAGCGAGACCCGGTATGTCTTATGGCTAAATTCACCGCAATGTGCGACATCCCCACTAACTGTATTCTAGCACGGTATAAGATGTTCAATCGGCGCCAGATCGTTGACGAGTCCGTTGATAACTACATCGCCGCGTTGAGACACATGGCCAGACGTTGTCGCCTGGACGCTCTCACACCAGACCAAGTGACCAGGGATATTCTTGTATATGGCCTTTTAGACTATAAGCTTAGGGCTGAACTTCTGCGGAAGCCCGACCTGTCCTTAGACGAGGCTCTACACGCCGCCCGCATGGCTGAGGCGGTTGCCTCGGCTTCGCCGCCGGCCGGTCATGACATTAACTTTGCCAGTGCTACTGCCCGCCGGCGGAACACTGGCCCGCCACGGCAACAGGTCTCTCCTGCACCCGGCGTCGCCAGCCCACGGCGTTGCCCAAACTGTAACTTTTCCTCCCATCAGTTTAATGTGTGCCCAGCGTTGGGAAAGACATGCAACTTTTGCAGAAAATTAAACCATTTCTCTGCAGCCTGCCGCTCCAAGGGCAAGCCAGTACCCGCACCACAGAGAATGTTAAACAACATTGCACAGGCTGATAGCGAGTTCGATTCCCAACTCCAGCCCGAAGAATTACCTTTGTCTGATACTAGTTCCTCCTCCCAAGGGGAGGCGGGCATCTTTTCGATCTTAGATGCACATGCCCTGATAGCAGACCCTTCGGTCAGGGTTACTGTTAATGGTTCGACCTTCACTGCGAAACTAGACACGGGGGCAGTTACAAATGTAATGTCAACAAGCCTTTTCAAAAAGATTAGAACCGATGAGAAAGTCACTGTTGACAACTCCCGCCTACATGCTTACGGGGGAGGGCTTCTCGTTCCCGTGGGAAAGGCACCCCTGCACTGCAAGATCCTGCAGGCCTCTCGGCCCCTCACTTTTTATCTGCTAGACTCTGACAGCGTTACCTTGCTGGGTGCCCGGGCGTGTCAGGACCTCGGCCTGGTCTCCTTCCACCGTGACATCCACCTGGTGCGGACCCTCATGGACCCCCTGCTGGAATACCCCGACCGTTTCGACGACAAGCTGGGCAAGCTGCCCAGCTGCTACAAGATTGTCGTCGACCCCGATGTTGAACCTGTGATCCGCCCGCCACACCGCGTCTCCTTCGCCATGAAGGACAAGGTGGAATCAACGCTGCGCGACATGGTCACCTGGGGCATCCTCAAAGAGGTGAGCGATCCCACCCGGTGGGTCTCCACCATGGTCGTTGCCGCCAAAAAGGACAAAAGTGAAATTCGCATTTGTATCAACCCCAAGGACCTGAACCTGGCGATCAAACGACCGCACTACCCTATGCGAACTGTAGAGGACGTCGCTGCACAGGTCGGTCCGGCCACTGTCTTTTCTGTCCTCGACGCCAAGAGCTCGTTCTGGCAGATACCGCTTGACGAGCGATCCTCCTACTTGACCACCTTCAGCACGCCTTTTGGACGTTTCCGTTTCCTCCGCATGCCATTCGGGATCAACTCCGCCAGCGAGGTGTTCCAGCGGACCATGGAGCAGCTGTTTGCCGGTCTGCCGTGTGCCATAATCGTGGACGACATCCTGGTCTACGGGAAGGACGTAGCCGAGCATGATCTCCACCTTCGCCTGGTCCTCGACCGGGCTCGCGATATAAACCTCAAGCTCAACCCCAAGAAGTGCCGTTTCCGCGTCCCGGAGGTCACGTACGTGGGGCACGTTTTCACCGCCTCCGGTCTGAAGCCCGACCCTCAGAAAACGGCTGCCGTCTCCAGTATGTCTTCGCCCGCCGACGTGCCAAGCCTGCAGCGCTTCCTAGGCATGGTCAATTACCTGGGGAAGTTCATCCCCGACCTCAGCGAAATGAGCGCGCCTTTGAGGGAACTGACCAAGAAGGACGTCGCCTGGGTTTGGTTCCCGCTACCATCAGTCGGCTTTCGAAGCCCTGAAGTCCCAGTTGGTCCGAGCACCTACTCTAAAATTTTTCGACCTGAAGCGCCCCATCGTCCTGACTTGCGATGCCTCGAAGTTCGGCCTCGGTGCCGCCTGCCTGCAGCTCTACGACAAGCTGCAGCTACCCGTCTCCTACGCTTCCCGCACCATGACCTCCGCTGAGCAGCGCTATGCTCAGATCGAGAAGGAGCTCCTTGCCGTGGTGTTTGCCTGCTCGAAGTTCAAGGATTACATCCTGGGCAACAACTTCCTTATCGAGACTGACCACCAGCCGCTGGTCACCATCCTAAACAAGCCGATTCACGC
Source organism: Amblyraja radiata (assembly GCF_010909765.2). Taxonomy (NCBI): domain Eukaryota; kingdom Metazoa; phylum Chordata; class Chondrichthyes; order Rajiformes; family Rajidae; genus Amblyraja; species Amblyraja radiata. The sequence continues at coordinate 113,454,099 of NC_045959.1, read as the reverse complement.
CGCCTCATCCCGCCTGCAGCGTATGATGCTGCAGCTTCAACGCTTCACCTTTCAAATAGTGTACCGAAAAGGCAAGGACATGTTTGTGGCCGATACGCTGTCTCGTGCACCCCTGGTATCCACTGCCCGACACCCATACGAGTCCTCCGACCTGATGGTGCTTAACCTTAACATTGTGCCTTCTCAGCAGATGCAATCCCTGGTCAAGCACACTGCCCTGGATCCTGCCCTGCAGCAGCTTGCCGACGTCATCAGGCAGGGCTGGCCAGACCGTCGTTCATCTCTACCTGCCGGTGCTGATCCGTACTTCCTGGTCCGCGATGAGCTTGTCCTGCACGACGGCGTGGTGGTGAAGGGACACAAGGTGGTCGTGCCCGCTGCGCTGCACGCTCACTATTTCGAATCCGCCCACCGCGGTCATCCTGGGGCCGAGGCCACTCTGTCACACGCCCAGAGTCAATTCTACTGGCCCGGCATGGCCGATTACATCCGGGACAGGGTCTCCGCCTGCGCTACCTGCAATAGCCTTGCTCCCCGTCCGCAACGCCAGCCACTTCTGCAACAGCCTGCCCCTGAACTTCCATGGATGGCCCTCGCCACTGACATTTTCGAGTGGCGTGGCAAGCACTTTCTGGTCCTTGTTGATTCTTATTCCAGCTGGTTCGAAGTTGATCAGCTGCACTCCCTCTCCTCTTCGGCCGTCATCGGGAAGCTGCGCCGCCACTTCGCCACCTTCGGCTCCCCGGCTACCCTCCAATCTGACAACGGCAGCCAGTTCACCAGTGCCGAGTTCCGGGGATTCGCTGCCAGCTGGAACTTTCGCCATTTCACCAGCAGTCCAGAATACCCGCAGAGTAACGGCCTGGCGGAGCGCGCTGTCCGCAGTGCCAAGGACTTGCTGGAACATTGTAGATTGTCCGAATCCGATTTTTACTTAGCTCTTCTTAATATCCGCAACATCTCCCGCGACCCTGCCCTGGGCTCGCCGGCCAAACGGCTGATGTCTCGCACTACGAGACCTCCGCTCCCTGTGACCCAGCGGTCCCTCGTGCCTTCTCCCCTCAAGCCTGCTGCTGTCCAGGAGCGCATTGCTCACAAGCACGAAGTGCAGAAGCGCTCCCACGACCAGTCATGCCGCCCCCTTCCGCGTCTGTTCCCCGGCCAAGTCGTCCGGATGCAGTCCCCCTCCGGTCCCTCTAAGCTTGCCACCGTTGTCGGTGATGCTGGATCGCCGCGCTCCTACCTTGTCGACCACGACGGCACAATTTACAGGCGGACCCGCCAACATCTCCGTCCCGTCAACGAGCCTCCTCCGCCTCCTGCCGTCCCCTTCTCCCCTCCCCTGCCCGAAACTCTGCCTGCCGTCCCGCGTATGCCTCGGTCCCTGCCTTCCCAGCTCTCTCAGCCTCACTCGCCGCCTGCTTCCCCTAGCTCGCCTGCCCGTCCACCCGATTCTGCCGCTATTTCCCCGCCTCAGCCTCCGCCGGCTCTTTCTCCTCCCGGTTCCCCGGCTCCTTCCACCGCCTCGGCTGCTGCTCTTCCTGCAGAGGGAGGAGATGGCGAGCTGCGGACCCGGTCCGGTCGACTGGTTAAGCCGCCTGTCCGTTATGGTGATTTTGCCTAGCTGTATGCTCCTCTGCTTGTTTAACTGTTTGCCTGCCTGCTCGTAGCGCATGAGACGTGGTCGCTATGTCACTACTGTATTGTTTGTTTCCAAGGGAAAGGATGTAGATGTTCCTTTAACATAGTGACCTCACCACTACTAACCACTCCCTATATCCCAAGTATAAATGTAACCTCCCCACCCCTTGATCCCTCTCTAGCTCGTGTGACGGACCACGTACAGCTAGTGCAGTATTGAATGTGAGTTAATAATAATAAAAGCAGTAAAGACAACTGTGCGTTATTGTAGCTCTTTACAGGAGCGGAATATCTTGCCAATGATAGCCATGCCTAATCCAGGAGGAGCAGCCCAGCCGGTATATGTATATCGGGCGTGGACACTCAAGGATGTTAAGAAGGCAGTAGAAGGGATAACACACCCCAAAGAGAGTTTCACAAGGTGGCAACGGGATTTTGGAAACCTGGTCGTGAGTTATCGGTTAAACAGTGTTGAATATGAACAAGCCTTGCGAAGTATGTTCGGTTTTGATTGGTGTTTGATAGAAGGGGATTGGAACCCCCATAACGCGGCAGGATTGCATTTCGAATGGGAACCTAATGATAATGTTTATCAACAAAGGAGAATAGCTATGGAAGGGCGTATAAGGGAGCATTACCGAAAAATGGTCGACTATAATAAAATAAGAGAATGTGTGCAGACAAAGGACGAGGATGTGCGCCACTATTTCGCCAGATTGAGACAAGTATTCGAGGCAAATAGCGGAGCCCGTCCAGTGGGTGGATGACTGACCATTTGCCCAACAATTAAAAATAGAATTATTAAACGGCATGCGGCCAGAAATCAGCTCGTACATTAAGAAGCACATATGGTGGGTTACAGAACCGGAGGGTTAAGGCAATTTAAGGACTGGGCAGTACATGCGGAAGAAAATGCAAAAAGCAGAAAAACCATAACCAAACAAGTTTATCTGGCCGAAGTAATAGAGGGAGAAGAGACTGCCGTTTCAGTATTGTACCAACAGGGGTATAAAGGAAGGGGCCGAGGCAGAGGCAGGGGAAGGGGCCAAGGTGGCAGAACTCCCACGGGAAATGGCTGCTTCAACTGCGGAAAAATCGGCCCGAGAATGTCCGCAGCCGAAGTGGAGGGCAAAAGACGAGGAAGAACCAGAGAAGCAGAGTAGATCCTGACTAGGGGAAGGAGAATGGGTAAGGGACCCACAGCCAGCACCCTATAGAGGGAGCCAGGAAAACACTTTAAAAATCTTGGATCTGGAATGTATCTTGCATGGTCTACAGAACTTTGTAAAACCAACCATTACCCTCTTCGCCAATAAAAAAAACTAATTTTCCTGTGTGACAGTGGGGCTTGCAAGACTGTTATCACCAAAGACCAGGAACCCCCAGGAGTCAAGTACTCCAAAGATTCCATCACCGTAAAATCGGCCACTGGCCACACCAATGTCGAGTCCTTAACTGAGCCCCTCACCTTTGAGGAACCATTATCCCAAGATCAATGGCAGGAGCAAGTCCTCATATCAGCGACGTGCCCAGTCAACCTGCTGGGACGAGATGTAATGCAAGGACTAAAGATAGGGGTGATGCCGACCGGGTCCGGAATGAGGGCAGTCAGATTGGCACCCGGCAGGGCGGATATATTGGTCCAGGAAGGTGTAGGCGAACCTCACTACTACTACACCATAGATCTGGCACGAAAAGGACCAGGAGCAATGGGGGAAGCATTGGTCAAGGAAGCCAAGGCTAGGGTCCCAGAAGAGGCGATAATACATAGGGCGCAAGACCTACATTGTACAATGTGGTTTAAGCCTACCACAGGACAGGATAAAAAATACCAGACCAAATTTATGAAGGACCCTAGTTCTGCCATGACACTGACCAACCTCTATTGGGACAATAAAGGAAACTGCGCCGTCGCAGTCCAATTGGATAAGGACTACGAGCTCTTCAGGGGATACCCATCCAGACCCCACGTCTCCCTGTCCAAGAAACAGGGGGGCAGGTGGCGATACTTAGGGGAATTAGTGATAGAGGGAGAAGCGGAGCAAAAGTGGGAGCGACTCAATGATGGGAGCCAGGTGTTCAAAGGAAGGGATACCGGTATTTATACTAGAACCCTGAACTGGAGGACAAGGGGATCGAAGGAGGTCCATTTGTCACGTGGGAAAGAATGATTGATCCTTAACCTCACTGAGGAAGAGGAGGAGATTTTAAAGGACCTGCCAGCCGGATTGTGGTCGGCAGGACCGTCGGATGTGGGACTAATCAGGGGAATTGAACCAGTAAGGGTCACCCCCCGATCATCCTACCGCCCCTACCAGAGACAATACCCCCTCCGAAAGGTGGCTATCGAGGGGATCAGACCCATATTTGAAGCCTTGAGAGAGAAAGGCGTCCTGATTCCCTGCGAGGAATCCCCATGTAATACCCCCATGTTCCCAGTACGAAAGGCCGCCCCCTCCAATACATGGAGGATGGTGCAGGACTTACAAGCGGTCAACAAGACAGTAATACCGAGAGCTCCGTGCGTCCCAGATCCTAGCACCCTGCTGAACGATATACATCCCAATCACCAGTTCTTCACTGTCATCGACCTGGCTAACACCTTCTTCTCCATTCCGGTACACCCAGAATGCCAGTACTGGTTCGCATTTACATTCAAAAGAAATAGATGGACATACACCAGACTGCCACAAGGATACACTGAAAGTCCCACCATATTCTCCAAGGCCATGAGCTCTAACCTTGAGAGGTTCGACCCCCCTCACAATAGCACAATCCTGCTTTATGTGGACGACATTTTGGTATGTTCCCCCACTCGTGACGAATGTATAGAAGACACTCTAAGTCTTCTACAGTTCCTGTCAGAAAATGGACACAAAGTAAGCAAAAGAAAACTGCAGATATGTAAGGAAAAGGTCAAGTACCTGGGCCATAACATATCCCAGGAAGAACGGGAACTGGATGGACAACGCAAGTCAGGGATCTTGGCCGCCCCAAGGCCAAATACAAAAAAAGAAATGATGCAATTCTTGGGTATGGCCAACTATTGCCGCCAGTGGATCACAAGCTATGCTGAAATGACGGCTCCATTGCTGCAACTGATATATGACCAACCTATGGTTGCAAAGGAAAGAATTGAGTGGACCGAAGAGGGGGAACAGGCATTTAAAAGGGTTAAGCAGGCGCTAGTCTCCTCAACCGTTTTGGCACTGCCAAATTCAGAGAAACCGTTCATCCAGACAGTGGACAGTAAGAACGGATACATGACATCGGTCTTGCTACAAGAACACGGGGGAAAGATGAAGCCCGTGGCATACTATTCTAGGAAACTGGATCAGGTGGCGTGAACACTGCCGACTTGCCTGCAAGCAGTTATTGCTGCGTCCCTCGCGGTACAAGCTTCCGCCACCATAGTGTTGTACAGGACCTTAACACTGCGGGTCCCACATGCGGTCGCAGTACTGCTGTTACAACAAAAGATCTCGTATCTTTCACCGGCAAGACACCTTTCTTGCATGGCAGTACTGCTTTCACAACCTAACCTGACAATCGAGCGATGTACTATGCTGAATCCGGCCACCCTACTGCCAACCGAAGCGGACGGAGAACCACACAGCTGTTTGGAAGAAACAGACAAACTGGTCATGCCACGTCCTGACCTGAAAGACGTGGGGCTGAAGGATCCAGACCTAACTCTATATATTGATGGGTCATGCAAAAAGAATGAGGTTGGAGAAAATATGGCGGGATATGCAGTCGTTGATGACACAAGGATCATCAAGGCCGAAGCACTACCTAAGCATTTCTCAGCGCAAGCCGCTGAGTTAGTGGCCCTCATTGAAGCGTGTAAAGTGGCGAAGGGGAGGCGTGTAAACATTTACACTGATAGTGCATATGCCTTCTCCACTGTCCACGTTTTCGCAGCACAATGGCGTAACCGTGGCATGGTCACCTCTGCAGGAAAGCCCATTTTACATAAAGACTTGATCCTGGAACTGTTGGAGGCAGTGTTGCTACCCGCAGCGGTAGCAATCTGCAAATGCGCCGCCCATACTAAAGGGACCGACCAAGTAACCAAGGGAAACCACCGGGCAGACCAGGCGGCGAAAGAAGCAGGAGGGCGAGAACTGGAGGCAAAGGAGGCCTTTGGACTAGAATTACAAGAAATAGATCATGAAGTGCTACGATGTATGCAAAAAGTTGCTCCCCCTACCGAAAAAGGCAAATGGGAAAAAGAAGGACAAAGCGGGGAAGACGGACTATGGAGGAATGATGAAGGAAAACTAATCTTACCAAGATCACTATTTAAATATGCATGTTTAATGAGCCATGGGGTAACCCATGTCTGAACAGGAGGAATGATACAAATAGTGGACAAAATATTCAAAACCTACGGCTTCACAAGCTATGCAAAGAAATACTGTGAGACATGTGAGATATGTGCCAGATACAATCCACAAGGGGGGTTGAAGCAAGCACCAGGCAAAGCACCACAACCAAATTATCCTTTTCAAAATTTAAACATGGACTTCATAGAATTGAGCCCTGCACAAGGAAAAAAGTACTGCTTGGTGATAATTGACGTTTTCTCTAGGTGGGTAGAGGTTTTTCCCACGGCCAACGCAGACGCGTTGACAGTGGCGAAGGCCCTTCTAAGGGATATCATCCCCCGATTCGGAATCCCAGAAAAGTTATATAGTGATAACGGTAGTCACTTCGTGAATGAGATAATAGCCAAACTAAGTAGTGCCCTAAAGATACAGGTAAAACACCACTGTTCATACCATCCCCAATCAGCGGGGTTGGTGGAAAGAACAAACGGGACTATCAAAAGCAAATTGCGAAAGGCCATGGCAGAAACAGGATTCTCCTGGATAGACTGCCTGCCACTCGTATTATTAAATATAAGAATGATACCGAACGTAAGGGGAATCTCCCCATATGAAATATTATATGGGAAACCCTTCCAATATCCCATCTTCCAGAAACTAACCGAAACAGTACAGGAAGAGGAGACACTGGCTGACTATATGCGAAAGTTATTAATAACCAAATCTCATGTCTTAAGGAACCTGACCAGCCTGGAACAGGAAAACCAAAGGTTCGAGGAGATTGTGAAACCAGGCGACTGGGTGTTTATCAAGGTCATCAAAAGAAAAAGGTGGTCCAGCCCTCGGTGGGACGGACCTTACCAAGTTCTGCTCACCACACCAACGGCCGTAAGGATCGCGGAGAGACCAACGTGGGTACACATAACACATTGTAAACGAATGAAGGTAAACTCTGAGAACGAAAAGGAACAAGGCCCAGTAACGACTAAAACCCGAGTAACTTGTCGTAACCAAAAAACAAAATCAAAAAAATGAAAAAATCAATCATAAATGGATTTGGATGACTAGTCTTTGTATGGTTGCAAACGGATGGGATTATGTTATAAAACGTAAGGAAGATAAAACAGGCACCTTCCACATTGACCCATGTAAAGAGTATCCTGGGACGTGGTGTGCCAAAAGAGCCTATGGCACTGATGGAACATACGTGTGCAGAGCCCCGTGCAGCACATGGGGTCAGGTTTTCCAGCACTCTCTCAATAGGGGCTACCAAGGGTGGGGAATGTCAGACGGAACAGACTTACACAGCAGATGGTCCCTGGTGGTGGCCTCCTCACCCTTCCATCGAAATGACTGGAAAACCATCGTGACAATAAAGAAGCCCAACCAACAGGACGTAGGCAACTACTTCCTTTGTGTAGATGTAAGGACGCAGGACGCATGTTGCAAATTCAGAGTAGAGGTCGAGAAAGGGAGTAAGGGAGGAGTCACGCCCACCCCAAAACCAATAGGACCTGAAGAGAGGATTATAAAAATAATTCCAATAAAAGACCTAAGAAAGTCCTTGGAGGTAGAAACGGGATACGCGGACGAAAATACCTGGCTGGAATGGATGAGGTACACGGCAAAAACATTGGGACGAAGTGATTGCTATGCCTGTGCATCGGCCAAACCACAACTCATCCCCACCCCATTTCCCCTGAATTTTAGTAACTGGCCAGGAGGGGTCACATGCATGCTATCCCTGTTCACGGGGAAGGAAGCACCAAAAAATAAAAACTGCTCAGACCTACATTACCTGTTCCCGGCAGTGCTGAAAGACATGGTCCCACCACCATTCACCATTCCGACAGGAGAAGGATTTAATTGCTTCTCTAGGTGGAGTGAGGAAGGAAAGGAGTTGGGCAACGTCGGGAACTGTATAGCTACGGTAAAGGTTTCCGGAGTCAAACCAACTACGGGCCCAAGTCCCCTGCTGGGATTAGACGTCAACCTTCTGACACAACAGAAAGTTGGGAGGGCAGATGTATGGTGGTACTGTGGAGGTAGAATATTAAGAACAAAGCTACCCCAGAACTGGAAGGGGACGTGCGCAATGACCCAGCTGATAATGCCCTTCACCCTAGTAACCCTAAGGAGGGACGAAGGAAGAGAGGACCTGGGAAGGATGGAATCAGGAAAAAGAATAAAGCGGGAATTAATTAAGGGATCATTCGACGCACACATCTACATTGATGAAATCGGGGTCCCTAGAGGGGTCCCAGATGAGTTTAAGGCCCGAAATCAGATAGCCGCCGGATTCGAGTCAGTCTTTTTCTGGTGGTCAACCACTAATAAGAATGTAGACTGGATCAACTATCTGTATTACAACCAGCAGCGGTTCATTAACTATACAAGAGACGCCATAAAAGGCATGGCCGAATAATTGGATCGAACTAGTTTAATGGCCTGGCAAAATCGGATGGCCTTAGACATGTTATTAGCGGACAGAGGAGGCATGTGCGTCATGTTTGGCTCATCATGCTGCACCTTCATCCCAAATAATACTGCCCCGGACGGCTCAGTCTCCAGGGCCTTGGCGGGGTTATCATCACTGGCGGAGGAGCTGGCCGAGAACTCCGGGGTGGATACTTCATGGACAGGGTTCCTTGAAAACTGGTTTGGGAAATGGAAAAATATTGTCACTTCTGCACTAACATCCTTCATAGTGATTACAGGAATGTTAGCCAGATTGGGATGTTGTATAATCCCCTGTGTTCGAGGGTTGTCTCAGTGACTAATAGAAACAGCCCTTACAAAGAAAATGCAGATGATGTACGAGTTGGTTCCTCAGAAGGGGATTGAGGAAGAAGAAGTGGTCATTGACCTAAGGGATACCTTCATGGCCTGAACGGACCCCCGCGGATGAACAGATTGCATAAAGTCAAAAGAAAGTGCAATGTTGTGATGGAACCGGGGAGGCGTTCGGGACGGGGGAATTTTTGGAAATTGTTAATAAATTATTGGATAATTGTATAAACAGGGGGAAAGTGATATAAAAATTCATTCCTATAGTTATTATCGGGGACGGTACCTTTAAGAATCATGTATGGGCAAGTCTATCTTGGGATGACATTATGTGCTGACTATGGTTTTGTACTTTGTACTCTGTGTGACGAGATTAAGTTGGGGTCGCTGTGTGACGAGATTAAGTTGTGGTCCTGTGTGATGAGATTAAGTTGTGTCCGATACCTGCGTGATGAGATTAAGTTGTGGTCGATACATCCTTGTTTACTCCATTGTATAAAAGAATGAGTTTGGGCACTGCTTCGACAGAGAGACTCGCTCAGACGCCTGTACTCTGTGCGATCCTCTCTCATGTATTAAACATTCAGTTGGATCTAAATTGCTGTGACTGTCGTTTGTTGGGAAAAATATTTCTAACAGTGTGCAAGGCCCCATCGGACGCCAAACATCCTTTGCACCACCTCACCCAGGACTCACAGTAACTGGGACCTCAACGCCTGTCATCTCGTCGCCCCTTCTCCCGTCACGCAGCCACCCTCTGTGGCACCGATTTCAACACACTAGGAGCTTGGAGAACCAGCTGGGAACAGACTTCCCGACCTCCTCAATTCACTGTTGCACCGAACACCACAGCCACACCTGGCTCGGACATGCCCTGCAAAGAGTGGGTCGCCCTGAATCGGCTCCGTACAGGGGTCGGCCGGTTCAACACCAACATGCATCGCTGGGATCTGCGTTCATACATTTCATATATTAACAACAGTATTCATTTATACACCTGAGGTCAGTGTTCAACTCATTAACAACTTTGATAAATACATTGGTGTCATTCCCATCTGTAGTGCATCTACAAACGTCTCGCCAGGCACATGTAAACAAGCAAATGTGGTGTCGCAAAGTACGCCAAGACCAAGTAGCGTCACCTGGTCCGTGAAGTCTTCATTTTCGAGCAGTAAATAGGCGCTTGAAGAAATTCACTCGCCTCTTTGCCTGCAAAACAGAAACAGATGTCAATAGTTAACTTACATCAACCTAATACAGGTGTCAGAGTTTATAGGGAGAAGGTAGGAGAATGGGGTTACAAAGGAGAGATAGATCAGTCATGATTCAATCAAGGAGTTGACTTGATGGGCCAAACGACCTAATTCTTATCCTATCACTTATGAACCTCAACTAATCAGTTCTTTCAGAATTAAACTAGTAAAATACCAAGGTACAGATGTGAAGATTTGTATTTAATTATCATGTTATAAAGATCTGTATTATAATGTACGAATGGGTGGTAGCGGCTTCAATACTATGGTCCAAATGAATGCACTATTCTATGAGCAAACAAGCAATGTAGATTCCTTGGTGAACTATTGGACAGGAGGTCTAGATTCTAAACAATCCTCTGTCGCAGTCAATCAGAAAATGACAGTGCTTCCATGGTTAGTCTTGGATTCCTTGGTGATGGGTGACGTATCCATTCTTACACTATACAGCAAGCTGAAGGTGGGGAAAGATGAACCTTCATCAGCTGTTTTTTCCTGCTCTCTGTATTCCTAGAAAGGTGTCTCTACATTTAAGAATTTCTTTTGGTTAAGATGAGATAACTAAATTTATTGCATTCATTTGGAGATTTGGCTTACACCTTGGCTTGTATTCACTGCGCTCTTTCATACTGAAACAGAGAGATTAGAGATATGCATTTGAAAACCGATTCGTGTGAGTGAGACATGAGAGTAACTCAAACACCTCATGTCTCGCAGGAGAGGAGGAGTTGCTGGGTGAGGGGGAGGGGCACCACGTGCAGATCTCGAGGCTGGACAAAGAAACCAGGCCAGGTTTTCTGTGTTGATGCCTGAATCACCCACTCCAGACCGATGTACTATGTATCCTATTTATTAGTTAGTAAGTACATAGAAGCAGGTTTTCCAGCGTTGCCCAGTTCACTGGGGTGGGGGTGGGGGTGGGTGCAAGATAGAGTGTAAAATGTCAGGAAATTAGATTACAACTAGAAAACGATGAATTGATGGGCAATACACACCTTCCGTGCCACCACCACCTCTTCACTGGGGTCTATCTCCAAAGCCTCCTCACATTCCTCGATTGACTCCAAACTCACGGTGTACTTCCTGGGCGCTGGTCTGACAGGAAGAGGTCGATGTTTGGAAAGAAAACAACAGTATAAACGGTAACACAGGATAGAGGAGGAGAAATTATTTTTCACTCTGCAAATTATGACCTAGGTTATATTCCCTGAAAAAGGTGGTAAAAATGACTCAATGATAATATATATTTTTTTAAACAATTCAAAGGCGCATGTCAGAGGAAAGGGGGGAGCATTAAGTGGATAAATCGTTCAGTGCTAGTACAAGCAGAATTCTGTAATTCCACATGGTTCGTCAGATTCTATCAAGTAACAGTGGGGGCAGAATTGCTGCCTTACAGCGCCAGAGACCCAGGTTCAATCCTGACTGTAGGTGCTGTTTGTGTGGAGTTTGCAACTTCTCCCTGTTACTGCGTAGGTTTCCTCCGGGTATTCTGGTTTCCTCCCACATCCCAAAGACGTAAGGGTTTGTAGGCTATTTGGATTGGTTAAAATTGTAATTTGTCCCTCGTGTGTAGGATTGCGCTAGTGTACGGGATGATTGCTGGTCGGCGCAGACTCAGTGGGACGAAGGGCCTGTTTCCACGCTGTATCTCTAAAGTCTAAAGTAACTAACGTGTTTCTTTTAACAACCTTGGAAGAATAAGATGTTATTAGTGCGTCCAAAGACTAATGACATCTTATTTTTCCAAGGTTGCTAAAAGTGATGGGCGAAATGGATGTGCCATCCTAAAAAGGATCGTATCTCAGATATGTTTCTGGGAGTGGGCGCGTTCTTGATCGCATCAACTTTACCCTTGGTGGGGTGTAGACTATCCTTGTCCATCTTATGACCCAACTACTCTACCTAGTTCCGAAAGAACTCACACTTTTGTGCCTTCACTCTTACACTGTGTGTCTCAAGGCGTGTGAGTACCACTTCCAACCTTTCATCATGTGTCTGCCTGCCAGGGGCTGAGATGAGGATGTCATCCAAGTAACACACCACACCTTCAATTCCGTCTAGAATTTGTGTCATAAACCCTTGAAAAATCCCAGGGACTGATGATATGCCAAATGGGAGCGTATTGAACTGAAACTAATCTAATCTAAAACAAAGCAAATGAAAGCCGTTGAGCCATTGGCAACAGAATGTCCTCCTTTAACCAGACGGATTCTCCTTCGTCAAGGAGTTGAATAATTTGTGGCTCTACGACACCCCCCTCCGAAAATTGACTGCCGTGTTTGCTACCATCATCGACACTTCAAACGTTGTTTGCTGGCCATAGCATCAAGGGATAATCCCATTTGATCATATGGCACAATAGAAATGCAACTGATATCCCAGTCCAAGTAGAACCAAACCTTAGCTCAGCCAATTCACTCTTGCAGGACGGATCTTGCTCTCTGCGCTCCTGCTGTGTTGATAGTTGAATGCGTTCCAGTTCCTCCTTTTCTTGCAAAATGAAAATAGTGCTCAATCTTTATACACACATGAATGCAAAACAAGATTACAACATATCTTTGCTGTGTCCATCTTGGAATCATTTAAATTAAAAAATAAATAAATACACAGATATTTAGTCATCATATGCATCCTGAGGAACAAGTCCCACCAACGAGCAATGTCATGACTTCATCATTAGTACCTTGAGATTTAGTATCCTGCTCAATTTATTAATTGATGCAAGGGCTTGTTTCCGTGCATGTCATTAGTAAATTAAAGTGCTCTTTTAAAAAGTCCCTTCTAAGATTTGTGCTTAAAAAACATTAATTTCCACCTTGAGATCATGTTTGCCTTACTTGAAGTTTCCCAATATCCTCCAGACATCTGTCTCTGTCCGTCTGTACTGCCAGCAACGTTTTCTCAAAAGATTCTGCCCGAGAAGCAAGTTCCTTGTTCTCGTTAATAACATCCAAAAGTCTTTGCTTCATCACTGACAATCCCACCAACTATTCTTCAGGTTTCTCCTGCCCTATTCCATCAGCACGTTCAGACATTTTCACTCCCGCCTTTACTTGAGCCAGATTTTCAAATTCAGTTTCTTCAAGGGCTTTCGGCCTTCATTACTTTGTTTTAGATTAGTTTGTTTAAGGGATCTTTAAGGGACTTTGTTTAAGCGGTCCTTGTGCAACTATCCATTGCTCTTTGAAGATGGATTTCTCATTCTCAAGATGTTTAATTTGCTGTTGGTGCTTTTGCAACAACTCCTTCAACTGATTATCCTACAAAGACAGGATCTGGTTTAGCTCCTCCCTGTACTGAACCAACTGTGCGTTTAGCAGCACGTTGTCAGAATTAAGGTCATCCATCTGAAGCTGTTGGGAGATATGCTGCCAATGTGATCATCAGTGCACTGGCAGCAGGTCAACCATCAATGGAGTAGTTGTTGACATCGGAAGCATTGGAGAAGTCAAACAGCTCAACTATTGCTCAGTTTACATCTTCACTTGCTGTACTTTGGCCAGAAGGTATAAAACACGAGAATGTTCTTCTGTTTGTGACTTAAAGTTTTATTCCCTCATAAATAATAGTATCCTAAATATTAATAGAAACGTTTACTTCCTTGCACATGAATTCACAATATATTTGTACCATGGAACAACAAAGTTGCTGTATTAACAACCCTTTAAATTTCCCAAATGTAGTTACTTGGTATCAAGCTAAAATGAATTCACCAACGATCTACTCATTTGCTTTGATGTATTTTAAATACTTCCCTTGAAAAATACAGATCTGTAAATGATCGGTAGTAACAGAGACGGAGATACTGTGCACACTGGATGGAACCCAATGATTATTAACACCAAACATAAACATTGGGAGTTAAAATTAATCAGGTTGTCACAACCCTAGAAGCCATCATTTTGCCCATTATGTCTAAAACTGATCTTTATGGTGAACTATTCAAATGTTAATATATATAAAGGGGTAAATTCGGTAAAATTACAAATATTGTTGTACTTTCCAGATTTGTCAGTGATTTCCAAAATCTGTCTCTATTGTGTCATTTTACTTTTAATATTAGAAATTGAACATGTGCTTGATATAATGCTTTCTCATTGTATGAGGCCAGCCATCTCAGTCCAACTTATAATGGCACTGAAAATTGAGTTGAAGGCTTTTTCAGTTTAGCAAACCTCAGTATATATTTACCTTCTCAAAACTAATGAAGGCTTTACACGTTCGAGATGCAGCAGGAAAACAGGCCCTTCGGCCCAATGAGTCCAGGCCGACCAGCGAACACCCCGGACACTATCCTGCACACTAGGGACAATTTACAATTTTTACCAAAGCCAATTAACCTGCAAACCTGTATGCCTTTGGAGTGTTGGAGGAATCAGTAGCACCCGGAGAAAACCCACGTGGTCATGGGGAGAACGTACAAACTCGATACAGACAGCACCCGTGGCCAGGATCGAACCCGGGTGTCTGGTGTTGTAAGGCAGCAACTCTACCACTGTGCCACTGTGCTGCCCCCCCCCCCCCCCCAAACAGAAAAATATTTTATTCAACCTTGGCAAAGCTTAAAATTAATAACAGCGTAAAATGTCGAGTGAACTCAAGCATTAAATTTCCACAGATATATAAAATCAAAGTTTAAACAAAGTGTCAGACTGAGCACATACCATAAACTTTTGGCCAGCTGTGGTCTGCTTTGTCCATCCTTGACCCTGTCCTTGTCTCTGAAGATCCCCTACTTCCTCCTCCAGCTCCGGCAGTTCTGAGATCAAATCTGGATCAGAGCAGCCAAGAAAGAACCAGTCATCCTCAATCAGTTTTGTGCCACAGGAAGACACGTCGTTCAGAAAGACAGCATGAACACAGACACAATATGGACTGATTGGACCCTGGTGACCATCGCTACCTTGTGGCTTCCCCAAGTTAAGGTGTTAGTTTCTGACTGGGCTAAAACACCTTGCAGCTGGCTGGCTGGCTTTAAATTTTAAAAGCTTGCAGTGACAAAGCTAAATTAACATCACTGGTGTCCCAGAGACAACTAATACCAATACTGGTTTACATATAGATATAATTTCAGTATTTTTTCAGGAGAGGCAGATTTGTCATTTAACCTGCAAATCCATTAATAAACGTAGTGAAGCCTGTGTCGTGGCCATTTGGACAAAAAGGTAAGTGTTCTACCTTTGCAATTACCAATGTAAATATAGGGGAAAAAATAAATCCTTTCGCATTGAAAAGTTATAAGGAAGTTTGGTTCATTTTACTTACATCAGGTAATGGATGGAATAAACTATGGGTTAAAACAGTGTTCCCTTTCATTACTAAATAGTCCAAAGAGTTGTACAGCACAGTAACATGTCCTTTTACATCCAATGTGTCTGTGCCGACTATCATGCCATCTATTTTAACCCCACTTGCCTGTGTTAAATAAACCTCGTAGTCTTTCAGTGAAACTTGCGTATTCATCAAAACTCACTCTAAAGTATGTAATTGGAAATTTAACTGTGTGTTTAATGCAGAGCTAAATGTTATAAAATGATTAGATTAATGAATTAACTAAAGAATTCAATGAAAGTATATTTTAGTTGGGGTTTATAACAATTTTGGAAAATGAGCAGTAACTTTAACTGGATTCTACTAATCATTTTAGTACATTACTAGGGCATTCATTTCATCAGGTCCCACATGGTAGGCAAGTGCAGAAGTTTTGGGCACATGTAATGCAAGGTGGGCTAGCCAGTTGGATCTAAATAGGAGGCAGTGATGGAAGGATGTTTTTCTGATGGGAAATCTGTGATCATTGTGGTACCACAGGGATCACAGCTGAGATTTCCGTTGCCCGAGCGAGGAGGTTTGTCCAAGGTTATAGCAGGATATAGATGAGAGGGAAAGTTGGCCGGAGCACAGACAGATAGAATTTGGGAAGTAAAAATGGTTGTAGGACAGGTCAGGGCACTGATGAATAGAGACTTAGAGGTCCAAGTCCAAAGTTCTCAAAATTTAGCAGGGCAACAGACTGGTGAAGAAAGCATATGGCATGTTTGCCGTCGTAGGTGTGGGTATAGAATATAATAGCTGGGATGTTTTATTGCAACTTTACAAAACACGAGTTAGGCCACACTTGAAGGGGTTGTGTGCAGTTCCTGTCAGCACACTATGTATGAACTGCAGAGGCTGGTTTACAAAAACAGACACAAAGTGCTGGAGTAACGCAGCATCTCCGGTAACATGGGAAGGGGGCGTTTCAGGTTGGGCCTCTTCTACAGTCTGATCAGCGATAGATTTGGAGAAAATGAAGATAAAATTCACAAGGATGTTGCCTGGATTGGAGAACTTTAGTTATGGGGAGAAACTGGATGGATGGGGCTCTTTTTCCATGGAGTGAGAAAGTTAAGGAGTGACTGATAGAAGTATGTAAGATTATGTGAGGCAGGGTAGAGAGCCAAAATCATTTTTCCATGGTAGAGTTACAAAACAAGAGAACATAAGTTTAAGGTAAGAAGAGGAAGTTGTAAAGGCGATCTGAGGGAAAGTTTATTTCTCTCCCCGAGAGGGCTTTGTATCTGGAACTTGCTGCCAAAGGAGGCAGAATCAAATGCAATTAAAACATTTTTAAAGTAATTTTAGACAAACACGTAATAGGCAAATAGAAGGAGACATTTATAATGCAGGCAAATGAGATAAGTGTAGATAGGAAACAAAAATCAGCATGGACATGGTGAGATGTAAGGCCCATTCCTGTGCTGCACAACTCAGATTCTAATTACATCATCATACTAGGCAAAATATTTTGAACCATCTGTTATCATCATAAACTAATTACGGAAACAATTCAGCATTGCTGTCAGTAATTATAAGAACCATGAGAGGCTTAAGGGTGTAAAAGAACCAAGGACTAAAGCGATTCACAAATAAAAGAAAGCTTGTCGCAGCTAACAAGCAACATTTGTTCTGAACAAATGGATGGAACAAGGGGAGAAAATTCAGCCCAAACAAATTTTCAGGGTACAGAATTCCAGAGATTCACCACCCTTCGCAATGGGAAATTCCTACACATCTCAGTGTCCCTTTATCTTGTATCTAGGGTTCCCCTATTCCTTTTCTCCAGAGATGCTGCTCTGACCCGCTGAGTTACTCCAGTATTTTGTGTCTATCCACATGCTCAAGACTCAGGCACAAATGGAAACATGTCAACATCTTCACAGTCAGGCTCCATTCAGATGTTTAGAATTTTGAATAATATCACCCCTATTTCCTCCAAACACCAAAAAACACATTCAACTCCCTTGCTGCTTACAATCGGACAACACTCTCGTTGGTCGAATTAGCCTCGCATTGTGCGATATGTTTAATCAGCATTTACATATTTTAATTAGAACTAAATAAGTATCAGATCAAAATTAAAATGTCCAATGAAATACAGAAATATTTTAATTAAAATTATTTTAAAGTGGGTTGTATTATGAAATATCTATGCAAGAAATCATCCAAATCTTCAATTTTAGGGGCCATCAGATTACGGATAGCAGATGTAACCAGTTTGCAAATCCAGGAAATTTCATCCATTCAAGTAGATTTCCCTGGATTGTTGTGGACAAGGCTGCAAAGCACCATAGTTTGTATCAGTATTCAAAACCCTGGGACAACTTCATGATTTCCAAAGTCGTCCAAAATCTAAAGTTCCCACGTTCATAATGTAATAACTAAAAACATTAAAACATTACAACAACCTCAAAATCTAAGGTATTCATATCAGCATAACTATCTTCATAAATATTCTGTCTCTACAATTAATCTACCTTGGGGAAACCACTTGGAAGAAATGTCATTGGCTTATAGACACAAACAGGCAAGACACACAGCAATCATTAGCTTGTCAATGGCAAAATCATTTTTTACTTCAACGAGGGACAGGAATACTTGGGCGTAAAAATAAACCGAATATCAGTTCTGGGGAGGGTGGGATGTAAACTATATGCTCATGCATTTGCCAACTAACTCATTAGCAAATATTAAAAGTGAAATGATTGTGGCAAAAATAATTTTCCCGTCTGTTTTGTGATTTGGAGTTTTGTGATTTGCAAAGTATGTTATATTCAAATGAAATTTGACTCAACATACAAAGCAACAAAGAACGTTTAAAGACAGTAATTTATGGCCTCATGCAAAGAAGGCCAAACATTCACTATTGTGCAATGGTAAAGGTTGCATAGGAAGGTGGGAATGATCAATGGCAAATCATATTCCACAGGAATTGCACATCGACACTTCTGAGCAGGGTATGTTCTGTGAATAACAATTAAGTCACAGCACAATTTAGCTAGTGAAGTGCCTTTGTCTCGACTGAAATATGGACAACAACAGATCCCAAAATAGAGGTGCACTCGACTTTCAAGTCATCAAGATCAAATCAAGTCATTCACTTCTTAAATATTTTAAGTTAAAACAAAGTAAACTGTATGATTCGTTCCAAGTGGGAACCAGCGAGCACCACAACTTACCTTCTCTGTTTTCCTCAACTTGATTCATCTTTAATTCCATCACAGTCCTCTCATCATTGTCATAGCTCGGTGTTGGTTTATAATCTGTTTCTCGCCACTTCATCAGTTCCTCTGCAGATTCAGATTCACTTATCTACAGACACATTACACACAAAGCAACATCATCCACTCATCTAACTGGCCAACTAGATGCTTGATGCCATAAGAAACAGAAACGCTTCGGCATGATACAAGAGTAATGATTCTCTATGTTTGCCTCCGGGACATATTTAATTAACAAAATAGCAAGCTGATTTGAAGTTTAGAGTTATTCGGCAAGACGACCAGAGGTGGGATAAGCATTAAAAACGGAACATCATGGTGAAAAATATAGTTTTTAAAAGTTTACCATTTTTTATTCTCTGCTGGAAATGATTTGATGATTTCAGTGATTTTCAGATTTAAGTAAAATTATTTTAATTGTCTTTAAGATAAATGGACCTATGGGCAATGAAGCACTGACTTGTTCCTATTAATGTACACCTTCAAGACATATTGTTACGTCATTAGAATTGCAAGTTGTAGATTTGGATAATTGGAAACTTTTATTACGTTATAAAATCAGCCCTTGAGCCTTATTCATTCTATCACATGATCATGTCTGATTTGGTCTGTGATCTAAACATTTACCTAATCCCCATAACCCTCAACTTCCCGCAGTGTAAAATTCTAGCTGGCTAACCCTTGAATATACTGAATGGTTTCTCCACCCACAGCTCTGGAGGGTAAAGAACTCAAAAGATTCTCAACCCTCAGAGGAGAAATGTCAAGTACTTTGGATCCGTCTTCACTGAGGAGGATACAAACAATCTTCCTGATGTACTAGTGGCCAGAGGATCTCTGGTGACGGAGGAACTGAAGGTAATCCACATTAGGCAGGAAATGGTGTTGGGTAGATTCCCGGGGCCTGATGGTCTGCATCCCAGGGTACTTAAGAAAGTGGCTCTAGAAATCAGGACGCATTGGTGATAATTTTCCAATGTTTTATAGATTCAGGATCAGGTCCTGTAGATTGGAGGGTAGCTAATGTTATCCCACTTTTTGAGAAAGGCGGGAGAGACAAAACAAGGAATTATACACCAGTTAGCCTGACATCGGTGGTGGGGAAGTTGCTGGAGCCAATTATAAAAGATCAAATAGCGGCACATTTGGATAGCAGTAACAGGATCGGTCCAAGTTAGCATGGATTTACGAAGAGTTTCATGCTAGACTAATCTGTAATTTTTTGAGGCTGTAACTAGGAAAATGGACAAGGGAGAGCCAGTGGATATAGTGTACCTGGACTTTCAGAAAGCATTTCATATAGGTCCCACATGGGGGATTAGTGGGCAAAATTAGGGCACATGGTATTAGGGCTAGAGCGCTGACATGGATAGAAAATTGGTTGGCAGACAGGTAACAAAGAATAAGGATTAACAGGTCCCTTTCAGAATGGCAGGCAGTGACTAGTTGGGTACTACAAGGCTCTGTGCAGATATTTACAATATACATTCAATGATTAGATGAAGGGAATCAAAGTAACATTAGCAAATTTGTAGATGACACAAAGCTGGGTGGCAGTGTGAACTGTGAGGAGGATGCTTTTCAGGGTGCCGTTATCCACTTTGGTAGCAAAAACAGGAAGAGTGATTACTATCTAAATGATGTCAAGTTGGGAAAAGGGGAAGTACAACAGGATCCGGGGGTCCTTGTTCATCAGTCAATGAAAGTAAATATGCAGGTACAGCAGGCAGTGAAGAAAGCGAATGGCATGTTGGACCACAACAAGAGGAGTTGAGTACAGGAGCAAAGAGGTCCTTCTGCAGTTGTATAGGGCCCCAGTGAGACCACACCTGGAGTATTATATGCAGGACATTCTTGCTATTGAAGGAGTGCAGCATAGGTTTACAAGGTTAATTCCCAGGATGCCGGGACTGTCATATACTGAGAGAATGGAGCGACTGATCATGTTTAGAAGGATGAGAGGGCATCTTATTGAAACAGATAAGATTATTAAGGGCTTGGACACGCTAGAGGCAGGAAACATGTTCCTGATGTTGGGGGATTCCAGAACCAGGTGCCACAGTTTAAGAATAAGGGGTAAGCCATTTAGAACGGAGACAAGGAAACACTTTTTCACATAGAGTTGTGAATCTGTGGAATTCTCTGCCTCAGAACCGGTGGTGGCCGGTTCTCTGGATACTTTCAAGAGTGAGCTAGATAGGGCTCTGAAAGATAGCAGAGTCAGGGGATATGGGTAGAAAGCAGGAACGGGGTACTGACTGTGGATGATCAGCCATGATCGCATTGAATGGCGGTGCTGGCTTAAAGGGCCGAATGGCCCACTCCTGCACCTATTGCCTATTGTCTATTGCAGCTTTGAAGCCAATCCTTATCCTGAGGCTATGCCCTTTAGGTCTAGACTAAAGGACGTTCTTTTTGGAAGGAGATGAGGTAAAATTTCTTTACCCAGAGGGTGGTGAATCTGTGGAATTCTTTGCCACAGATGGCGGTAGAGGCCAAGTCAGTGGATATTTTTAAGGCATAGATAGATTCTTGATTAGTACAGGGGTCTGAGATTATGAGGGGAAGGTAGGAAAATGGGGTTAGGAGGGAGTAATTGATCAGCCATGATTGAATGGTGGGGTAGACTTGATGGGCCGAATGACCTAATTCTACTATTCCTTATGACCGTATAATATTAATAGGCAAGTCTGGAAATACTCTGTTGCTTCCCCAACCACACCAGCTAATTCAGTAAACATTCTCCATGTCCAAGGTGTGTGGTAATGCATACAGAAACCATCTGGTGTGGAAGCAAATAGCACCCCTCAGATGCAAGCATCAAGTCAAAAAGTAAGGATGATGATAGAAAAGAGCAAAACAAAAATTTACTTAAATGACGCATTTTAAACAAAAAATCTGAATAAGCAACATAAAATTATTTGTAAAATGCAATGTAATATTAATTAGCAGGATACTGGAGACTCTTGAATCTGTGCAGAATGCACACACTTGGAATTAAGATTGTACGTGGGGGAATTAAATGCATCACAAATTCTCCCAACCTGGGAAGCTGCTCCCTTGGTAACTTGTTCTAAACCTACTTGCATGTTCTGGTATTGCTCTTCATATGCTTCCAATATGTTTTGAAGCTTCTCTGCAAGAAAACACGTATCACCATTTAAATAAAGAGAATGAGGAAGAGTCCCTGACCTGAAACATCACCCATTATTTCTCTACACAGATGCTGCCTGTCCCGCTGACTTATTCCAGGTTTATGTGTCTATCTTCAGTTTAAACCAGCAACTGCAGTTCCTTTACACAAGAGAATGAAGGATCTCTAACCAAATATCCCTTCCATTCTCTATCTCCCCGTCTCTCCCCCACCCTAGTCCTCTTGCTAATTTCACCATTTATATTCCTTCATTAGCACCTCATCCCCAGCCAACAATGGACCATTGTCAGCTCCACCCCCCCCCCCCCCTCACCCCGAGTCATCGATGCAGGCTCTGCTTTATTCTGTACCTCCCCATACCTCTAATTTCCCCCTCCCTGACTCTCGGTCTGATGAAGGGTCTTGATCCGAAACAACACCTATTCGTTTCTTCAGAGATGCTGCCTGACCTGCTGACTCGAGCATTTTGTACCTATCTTCGGTGTAAATCAGCATCCCCAGTTCCTTCTTACCCAATGAAAGTCATACTATACACACACCATTTTGTGCCTCGACGTATTGTGGCCAGTTCACATTTAGGTGTAACTGGTCGTCCTCCTCTTCATAGTCAATCTCCACATCTTTGTGCTCCAGCAGAAGCTTCTGAGCAGAAACAAGCTGGGTAGAAATACGTTTAGTGTCAATTAAAGCCAAGGGATTTCTAGTGGTCTGTGAAATAGCCACCATTCAAATTCTAGATTAAATATTTTGCTTTATGACTGTACAGGCAGGTAAGACTAGTGTAGATGGGGCATGTTGGTCAGTGTGGGTAAGTTGGGCTGAAGGGCCTGTTTCTGAGCAGTATGACTCTCGAAATAATTTTAGCATGCATTATACTTTTAATGTGCCACTGCCGACTGCTCCATTCTACCACAACTATTTTATGATTGAATTTTCCTGCAGGCTCACATCTATCCCATGTCACTTACTCTTCAGAAAGGGGTTCTACACGGAATGGAGTGAGCAGTGAAATGTAGGGAAGCATTCCTTCATACAGTTGAGCCCAGATTAAAAATATACAATGTACATAACTAACTATGTAAACAAAAATGTTTTAAATTGCTTCCTACAATGCTTCAACAACTCACGGTATATCATACCATCAATTTTCCTTTTTTGAAAAGATGAAGTCATTTCATTCCAGGTAAATGGCAAACAGATCAATATTCAGTTAATCGTCACCAGGTGCAAGGGACTTATATTTGGGGTACCTGTACATTGTCCAGCTCCTCTTGGATCTGCTCGATTTTAGACTGGAACGAAGCTTCAATTGACAAAGACCTGTCCTCCGATCTTTCCACCTCTTGGTTCAGAAGCCTCACTTGTTCTTGAAGAAAGAGAAAGGAAAAAACACCCATAATGATCTGATATTTGTTGCAAATAAAGCAATACCTCCACAGTTTGCAATTGTTTCCACTGCAGTTAATGGCAGTCAGTGAAAATCATATGTTCTACTAATTACCGGCATTTGAAATCATCAAATATCCTTGAAATGCTACAATTCATTAAGCTTGAAGATTGCTCAGGCAAAATGGTAATTCCATTTACATATTTATCCAATGATAAATTCCTTAACTATCACTAGTGAGAAAAGATTAGAAGCTTGAATAAAGCTCCACAGAAAATGTGTCTCCTCAACATTTTGGAAATTAAGGTATAAAGTTACTTAATCCCAAAACAAACAAAATGATCATTCTCCACAGCCTCCATTAAAACCCTTATTTATTTTAAATTACTCCAAATGAATATCCTCTTCTGCTGCTGAATATAGTCTCTCTACCTTGTCCCTGGTTTCACCCTCACTTCCGTAAACTGTCATGCAAACACAGCTCAAGTCTCACAGAGATAAGACATTCATGGAGATAATGAAGTGTCATGGTTGCTCTGTGGTCTTCTCATTTAAAAGCTATTTGAAATTAAAATACTTTGATGTACCATTTCCGGCAAGTGCATTGTGAATGGTAAAATGTCTTCAAATGATTTTATTTAGAGATACAGCGTGGAAACAGGCCCTTCGACCCACTGTGTCTGTGCCGACCAATGATCCTCGCACACTAACACTATCCTACACACACTAGGGATAATTTACCATTAACCCAAGTCAATTAACCTACAAACCTGTATGTCTTTGTAGTGTGAGGATACCGGAGCACCTGGACGAAAACCCACATGGAGAACATACAAACTCCGTACAGACAAACACCACAGTCAGGATCAAACCCAGGTCTCTGGCGCTGAAAGGCAGCAACTCTACCGCTGCGCCACCAGGCCGCCCTTCACGATGTCATGTTTTAACTATCGGCATCCTCTCAAAATTAAAATTCAGTGATAGCGATGTTTAAAGGATTCAAGAAGAGAATGTTTTGAAAAGCATCTGTACGAATCTGTCCAAATGACTACTGTGTGTTCCTGTCAGCCATTTGGCAGACTCTTACAAATGCTTCTCAAAGAATTATTTTCTTGAATCCTTTAAACATCACTATCTTCTGATCAAGGAATCTGACCAGAATACCTGAATGAAAAAAACTTAGATTACACGCTACTTTTCCTGATCACTGAATGTACCAGCCCATTTACCAACCAATGAAGTATATTTTTAAGTGTGATCAGTGATAAAATATGGGAATTACAGCAATCAATTTGCATACACAAAATCTCACGAGGTTACAGGGACCAGATAATTACACGGCAAAACATAAATGAAGTGATGTTTTGTCATAAAATCCACTCCATTCCTCTAATGCTAGAATATTTTAGGGCAAACCTACTCCCTACCACGAGACGACAGGTGTACAAATCTGCGGTAGGACCATTTATGGCCAAATATATTAACAGGTCAACTTTGAGTAATTACCTTCCAGTTCGTTAATCTTCCATTCGGTGAAATAATTTAAAGAACCAGTTGCCTGTTCTGCAAGGGGTGCACAGAACTTGGCGTGAGGTCTTAAAAGTTGGAGATCTTTGTGAAGTTGTAAACAGCACTGATCTTTCTGTGATGTTTCTAGTGCATGTTTCTCCCTGATTTTACGGAGCCGAGTGCTGTGTTTACCTTTGAGATTTGTTAAAGCAGTCTTGTGAGTCTCCCTCAAATCTCGGAGCTTGATATGGCTGGCGTAATCTTCAGCCAGAAGCTTGTTGTCCAGGTTCTCATTCTCGTCCTCAAGCTTCCTTATATCTTTAACCAACTTCTAAAAAAATTAAAAAGTAGCCAAATTAAACTAAAAAGACTTTCGGGAGCCTGTTCCACTTAGGCGATTTGTCAGGCGTCTGTCAAGTTGCCGGCAGTCACCTGAAAAACCGGCAACTGGAACGGCGACTGTCAGAGTGGAACACACACACACACATCGCTTCCTTCACCAGCCCATTATGCAGGCGGGAGATAGGGCACTGTCTGAGTGAAATTCACATGATGCAAAGCCAAGGTGATAGACTCACACTGCGATGAACAGGAAGGTTGGCGCTGTAATTAAGAAGGCTAAAGCACAGATTCACCATCCTCTGACTAAAGAATCTCCCCCTCATCTCCTTCCCAAAGGAACATCCTTTAATTCTGAGGCTATGGCCTCTAGTCCTAGACTCTCCCACTAGTGGATGGGAATATTGAGGAACGATATAGTCAATAGTGACACTGTTGCATTATAATCAAGAGTTCATGTGTTGTTGGCATCTTAAATATCAGATCTCTTCTGATCTTGGTCACGGCTGAAAAAAATTGGTGGCACAGATCAGCAATGCCAACAACCTGTCATAACCAGAATGACAATGCTGCAAGGCTCCACATAAACTGTGATTCTGCACTATAACAGATCATAAAAGGGTTAATGAACTGATTTAGAAAAAAAGAATGGGGAGATTCATATAAAAGAAAATCTTCTAATTTTTTCATATTTACAGATATATTTCCAAGAGGCTCCCTGCTATTTTTATTTCACTGCCAGTTACAACAGAATCCCTTAGCTGGTTGCAGAGATCTTTCCCTGTAATAGAGATTCACACAGCAGCAAACAATGATTTCCTTACCGCTAGCTCCCGATTCTTCTTATCGAGCTTTCTCTGCAGTACGTCCACATGCTGTGTTCTTTCCCGCAGTGCCTTGTCCTTTTCACGAAGTTTCTCCTTCAAGTCTTCCAGCACCTAAGGAAGTTAACAAGAGATTAATACCTCTAAACAGTGATGAAAACTGGGCAACATAGAATGGAAATCACACACGCAACATTTGTAATTCAAGTGCACCAATAGTTAGGTCTTCAATTCCGCCTTGGTATTAAGACATTAAAATTAAATTTATCATTAATGAAATCAGGGGATGAAATCATTCATTTGCATTCAATGGTTTTAATGGTCCTTTATTGTCACGTGAACTGAGGTACAGTGAGATTTGATTTACCACACAGTCATACCAAAAAAGCAACAAGATACAAAACTACATAAAGATTAAATATAAACAGCCACCACAGCGCCGTGTGAGAATCCCTAGGGCACACAGGATAAGCGGTGACCCACAGCCATCAGTTCAATGTCCGTGCCACACACGCGCTCCTTCACCGACCGCTGTACTCTCTCTGCAGTCCCTGTCCGCCCAAAGTCAGAAAGCCGTCCACACTCGCACCAGACTCCAGGATCACTGCACTCACGGCAATCCCCCCGACTCCCCACCAGGGCAGACAGCTCGTCCATCGTGCTTTTCGGCGACACATATTCCCCACTGTGTTGGAAGGTGAATAACTTTTACCATCTTCCTCCTTTTCTCCCACGGTCGGGGCAATCGAAACACCCGCAGTCGGGGCGATCGAAGCTCCCGCAGTCGGCGATCAAAGCTCCTGCAGCTGGAGCTCCCGACGTTGATCCCTAACAAAGCTACCTCCAGCTCCACTGGCACTGAAAGTCTGCAAGGCAGCAACTCTACCGCTGCACCAGCGTGCCACCCAACACAGTGCCTCCTCACCCAACCTCACAACATTTGTCAGAAACTTGTATTCTTTAATAGTTTACTCAATACATGTGACAATTAACTAAACTAAATCCCATCTGCATCTTCTCCTGTACAATTTCATCTTTGCTGTTATATACTAACAGGAAGCACTCCTCGACAATTTGAGCAATTTTCTGGCACCATTCCTTTGGCAAGGGAAGACTGAAAACATTTAGCTGTTCCCACCCTTGCTTCTTTTAACTGGCTGGGAAACATTTCTGCCGGACCTGCTGATCTGTCCACCTTCGGAGATGCCAACTTCACTAAATTAATGCAGTAATCCAGACATACCTGCAACTGCACTGCAAATTTAGCAAACCTCACAGCCTGTATTTGGAATCAAGCCCCAAAATTATTCAGTGGCAAAACAAACTCTCGCATGGTCAAGATCCGAAGAATCATTACTGGATTTAAACAGAAAACAATGACTTCCTCCGAGTGTCTAAAATTTGTTTGCAGCCAACGTTGCTTATAAGGGACCTTTATTGTTCAATTAACATTGGAATGTCGTAAACCATGTAACTAATTTGAAAATAGCAAATATGTGATAATGTACTAATGTGGTGGATTAACTACTTGAAGGGTGTTACTTTTGGGGTAAAGACTGGAAAAGTCACCATGGAAAACACATTTCTTTCTCTAAAATATGTCAAAATAAAATAGTTCACATCCACCTGAGACACCAAACACGATTTAATTCAACATTTCATTTGAAAGTTGGCACTTCAGGTGCAGCATTCTTTCAGTATTGTACTGGAAGCATCAGGTGAGACTTTCTGCTTAAATCATTTGGGTAGGACTTTTAAATAACATTTTGTAGTCTATTTTGAAGTACAACCTTCTTAACCAAGTGTTTCAATTTCCTTGAAAAGATCCGACATATGACGTGAAACGGTTTAACAATAGTCTTTGCTTTAGAAAATAAGAGGCATTGTTAATTGTTATTGTTAAAAAGAAAACTTGCAATATTTTGGACTGAATTTTCAGGCTTTAAAGTGAAATCCAACTGCAGAAATGCAAACACAAAGTACACAGATCACTGTAATAGCTCACTCAGTGAGGTTAACAAATATTCAACTGGAATTGATGTTACCTTAAGCTGTTCATCTCTCACGTGTATCTGGGTGTCTTTGTCCTGGATGTCATTTTGCAGCTGCACTACCAGTTGTTCAGACTGAGCCAGCTGCTCAGTTAAATCTGCCACCAAATACCTACCTGAGGAACTCTGGCAGCACAGTGCCTGCAGAATAATTGGTCACTATTAATAACGGCATCATTGTGAATCAGACTTCAGAGAAAACAGTAGTGAAATATTCAGTGACTTGAGAAGTGCATTAATGAGGAATGCATGGAAGCCAATGCATTTTTTTTATTGCAAGGCCACTGCTGCAAAATTCAGTCACTCTGGAGACCCTACGTAATTGGCCTCGTGTATTTTAACATGCTCAAAGGCTTTCCCGCAATGAATTCTCATATTGAGGGGGGAAAAAATAGGATAGACAGACACAATGTGTTGGATTAACTCAGGTGGTATCTCTGGAATAAAAGGATGGTTGATGTTTCGGGTCAGGACCCATTTTCAAATTTGTCGTGGTCTTTTCTTGCTTCCAGATCCACCCCCTACAATCAGTCTAAAGAAGGGTCCCAACCTGAAACTTCACCCAAGCCACTTTGGCCCAACCAGCAATCCCTGTGCATTAACACTATCCTACACACAAGGGACACTTTACAGTTATACCTAACCAATTAACCTACAAACCAGTGCGTATTTGGAGTGTGGGCGGACATCCGAGATGCCGGAGAAAATCTACGCAGGTCACGGGGAGAAGGTACAAACACTGTACAGACAAGCACCTGTGTCAGGTTCGAACCCGGTTCCCTGGCACTGTAAGGCAGCAACTCTACCGCTGCACCACCATTACTCTAGCAGTGTGTCCATTTTTGATATAAACCAGCATCTGCATTTCTTTGTATCTGGGATGCAAGTCTGATTTGCTAGTAATACTGGGAAAAGGGGAAGTGTCCTGAAGAGCTGCAGACGCGAGGTGGGAGTGACCCTAGGAGTCGCGCGGGCCCAATCCAGCCACCGAACAACGGCGCCACCGACCAAAACGTGCACCGGTTGGCTAGACTCACCTCACAGGCCTCCCAGGGTATCGAGGTGAAGCCAGATGGCAAGGTCTGCCTGGGCTGAGGGAGCCTCAGCAGCAACGGGAGCTTTGACGGTGGCGGGAGCCTCAGCAGCAACGGGAGCCTCAGCGGCAACGTGATCCTCAACGACAGTGGGGCCTCACGATAGACCCGCAATCAGCGTTCAATGATAGTGGGGGGGGGGAAGACAATGGGGACCAGGCACGGGGGGACTGCCGTGAAGAACAATGGGGATCCGGCGATGGGGGACTGCCATGTGGGATGGTGGTAGAACAATGTGGGTCCCGGTGTGGGGGAAATACTCTACTTTTATAATTCTCTATCCAGGGGATAAGCCTGCGTTTGTTTGTTTGTTCGTTCCGTTTAAGGCGTTGTGCACATGGCAGCCAGCCAACATTCGCATTTCTTTTTCTTTTTATTTGCACTTTTAATTTCAAGTTTTCGTGCACCTTGTGTGTTGTGACTGTTGGCAGACAAATTTCCCTCCGGGGATGAAGAAAGTTTTATTGTATCGTATCGTAAGTGAAAACCAAGGATCAAATCAGGCCTCTTGTGAGGGCCAATAGCTCTCTGATGACTGTGGGTGAGTAGTGATACGTTGGAGTAGATGAGTTTAGAATTGGTGGTCAATGCTGCCCACAAGGTAAGGTGTTATGATGAGCAGCTGACTCCTAGTACCAAGAGCTTGGGTCCTGTTCAGCCCAATCCCCTTTATATTGGAACAAACAGGATGCCCATCTTTTCCAGGGTTGCTTTTACATTAGTGGCCCACCATTGCTCATCACTGCACAGGACAGGAAGAAAATCATGAATGTCATAAACATCCCACGTTTACTTAGAGGAGGATGTATTTTTTCAAGTAGTGAACCAGTCACATTACACAAATCAACATTTCTCTGCCTCAATATGCACAACCCATCTAATAAAAATTAGTCATGCCAATAACAAATAATAAAACATGAGAAATTCAATTTTAAACGGCTAACATTTATCAGAGGCAAAATATAACAGACAAATTAAGTGAAGCAAAGGAAAAGCATTTTCATGAAATATTTTTGCAATTGAAATCATAAGCAAGTGATTGTAGTCCACACATTATTTTATACAAGGAAAAACTAAATTCCAAAATATACCATGAATACAAATACAAATTTTGTAAATGCCATTAATGCAACAACAGGAAATTACAAATATACTTACCCCCGCCGATGCAATAGGCTTTTCATTTCCACAAATGCACCTCCACATGCTCTTATTTTAATGTGGCTGCAAAATAACCAAAATAATAATTAAATAGAATTGGTACAGAGCAGAGATTAGTTTAACCGGGCATCGTCCGTGGCACGGACATTGTGGGCCAAAGGGCCTGTTCCTGTGCTGTACTGTTCTATGGTCTATGCTCTTGAGTTTTCGTTTAGTTTGTCACGTGTACCGAGGTACAGTGTAAAGCTTTTGTTGCATGCTGACCAGTCTGCAGAAGGACAATACACGTTTGTAATCGACCCATTTACAGCGCAAGATAAACCCAGCATAGTCTGATCAAGGATAGTCCAAGGGTCATCAAAGAGGTAGATAATAGTTCAGTACTAATGATGCGAATGATAAGATTAGCAGATGGCAGAGGGGTCCGATTGAAGAAAGTGACACCCAATGCAAAGCAGATCAGTGGCAGATAATAAAGAGACATTAAAGTGAATGGAGAGGAGGAATTTCTTTAATCAGAGGGTGGTGAATCTGTCTAATTCATTGCCACTGAAGGATGTGGAGGCCAAGTCAATGGATATTTTATGGCGGAGATTGATAGATTCTTGATTAGTGCGGGTGTCAGACGTTATGGGGGAGAAGGCAACAAGTATGAAGGCAGCTGGGCTCTAAAATTCAGGTAGTTCCAATGTGTTAAATGATCATACATCTACATTCCTTACAACCAATAAGCAGAGCAGGATTAAGGGCTCAAAGATGCCCCAATAATGCTCAATATTGGGGAGTTGCTATAATGAACAAATTAGGATCCAATTGCAAACGTGCCTTACAGCACCTCCTATCAGCTGTTATTTAATTCTACAAGTATGGCCAAAGTTCTATATAGGTTTCCTTTGTGATATTGGACGTATCTGTATTTCATCCCATTTCCATTTCCATGTGCAAGGACACAAACAAATTGCTTTTTCCATGAGCACTTTCCATTTTTCAGCATTCCAATAATTTTGAATTATTGTCACTGCTAGGATACAGGAAAACAAACCAGCTGATTTGGACATGCCAAAGTTCTCCCAATAACCAGATAAAATATTCTGGTGAAGTTGGTTCCTGTTTAAGTATTAGGCATCAAAAATCCCCGTTATTATCAAATAGTGCCACTGAATGTAAGACGACAGATTAGGCCTCTAGTTCATCCAGAATTGGCACATGGGACCACTGTAGCACTTCCTTATCATTGGATTGGCAATTCTCGCAGATTATGTGTCTATAAACTGACTCAAAAGCAAATCCTGCTCTATTCTCAAAGTAACTAAAACTCAAAACAAAGAAAACAATGGAATTTGCACTCATAAAATGAGCAGCACAATGACGCAGCCAGTAGAGCTACTACCTCACAGCACCAGAGACCTTGGTTCGATACGGACATTGGGTACAGTGGAGTTTGAGTGACTGTGTGGGTTTCCTCCGGGTGTTCCGGTTTCCTCCCACATCCCAAACACATGCAGCTTTTTAGGTTACCGTAAATGGCCTCCATAAATTGCCACTAATGTGTAGGGAGTGTTTGAAAAAGGGGAAAAACATAGTGTGGCTCTGGGTAATAGAACCCGCGTGATTGACGGGAGGGAGGAGTCACTGAGTGGGTGTTCTATTGGCAGTTATTTGCTGTAACTGTCAGTAACTGTCAGTCTAGCGCCCACACTTGTGGAAGCATTGTAAATTTGGTTCCACTCTCGTTGGCTCGTTGTTTCGTTAAAATAACACAATTCAAGCCAACTTACCATCTCTGTCTCGCCAAAATAGCCTGTTTTGGGACATAAGACAATAAAACATGCTTGACAATAAAACACTCTTGAACCAGTATGAATGTCGAGACCAACTGGTGCCTGAGCAAGGCGATCCTTTGCGTGCTGGTCTGCCATTACAATCATTCCACTCTAAAATCTTTATTTACCCTTCACCTGTACACTGTGGATGGTTTGATTGCAATCATGTATAGGCCTTCCTTTACCTGCAGCATGCAATTTCAAGCTTTTCATATGACAATGAACAACTAAACTAAAATCGGTGATCGATGGTCACCATAGAATCACTGGTCCGAAGCGTCTGATTCATGTTGTATCTCTAAACTATATTAAAATCGTTTCAAACCAAGAGCTTGTGAAATTCCTTAATTTCTTTGCTTATGTGATGGAAATCACTTGGAAAACATATGTAATTTTGTGCACACAAGTCTCCACTATAAAATGTCCTGAAACATTTGGCTTCCCACACTCATACAGATATACAGGAGTGAACATCTTATGTAAATCAGCACTACACAAGGTAAATGGAAAAGAAAATTACAATACCTGGATCAATCCAAATGTCACAATAAATTAAAAAAATTTGATGATCTTTCCCCAAGAGGACAATTTCCAGATTGAATTTAGCCTTCTGATGACAAAGAAGGCTATTGTCTACTGCGAGGGGAATTGATTACAAAAGACACGCAGTTTCTGCGGATAGTCGCAACACTTTCCCTGAAAGATCTTTTACAGGAAAGGTCTCAGAATGTAAAGATGTTAGGAATACCAAGATGTTCGGGTTAAGTTTGTTCAACTGATAACGGAAATGTGATAAGCCGTGTTCTCTTCTCACTGTTACCACAGTAGACGCAGAAGTGTAAATGTCCCACACTCCCAGTTCAAAAAAAGCTACTGTCCCATCAGGTTGTTTAACTGACCTAATGCTACCACAGCAACGGAACATTACAGACCATCTCTTGGCAACAATGCATTGTTTTTAATTTTCTGAATTCCATTATATAGACAATAGACAATGTCATATGACAATTACCCGAATGGTGCAGGAGCAGGTCATTTGGCCCTTTGAGCCTGCACCACCATTCACTGTGATCATGGTTGATCATCCACAATCAGTATCCCGTTCCTGCCTTCTCCCCATAGGATAGAATATAGATTATTGGAGGTGTTTCAGTTTGTTCCTGCATCCAAATAATTTATCACATCAAATTCCTTTAGTCCACTGGTAGATCACCAAACTTCAGAGATGTCCTGCTTCTATCGCCATAATCTCCAAGCACTATGTCATTAATCCTAACATCGATTTCTTTCAATTCCTACCTTCCACACATATAGAAACTTAATAGCCCTGTCCCACGGTGCGAGTTCATTCCAAGAGCTCTCCCGAGTTTAAAAAAAATCAAACTCATGGTAGGCACGGTGAATGAACGTAGCGGGTACGTCGGAGCTCGGGGACGTGTCTTAGCGCTAATGGCAGGTACTCGGGAAGACTCGCTAACGGCAGGAAAGCACGGGAAGACTCGTGAAGATTTTTCAACATGATGAAAAATGTCCACGAGAGCCCCGAGTACCGACGAGTGGCCAGTATCGTAAATCTCCGAGTTCGAATCAGGGCAAACTCGGGAGAACTCATGGAATGAACTCGTACCGTGGGACAGGGCTTTAATTGTGCCCTCCATTGTAGAGATAGAACTGAACAGCATTTAATTATTCTGCAATTTATTTGTTTCCAACCAGGGTTTCTAACCAAGAGACTTATTTTTGTTTTCAATTACATTTCATCAGAACTGGAAGCTATAAAACAAGCTTATATTTCTCACTTTTTCCCAGTTCTCATGAAAAGTTGTTGACCTGAGATGTGAACTATGTTCCTCTCGCCACAAATGAAAGTGAGTAGCTTCAACATTTTCTGCTTCTCTGCAGCCATCAGGCTATTAAACAATACAACCTCCAAATAAGATCTGAACTACATCGACTTCAGAGCAGCGGTTTTGGTTTTTTTTGCACTATTATTGTTTGTTGGCTAATTTTATGTTTGTGTACATATGCAAATATATATATGTGTGTGAGCGAGAGCGAGAGAGAGAGAGATCCCACATAGGAGATGCTCCATTGTCCTCTGAGGCAGAGAATTCCACAGACTCACAACTCTCTGTGAGAAAAAGTGTTTCCTCGTCTGTGTTCTAAATGCTTTACCCCTTATTCTTAAACTGTGGCCCCTGGTTCTGGACTTCCCCAACATTGGGAACATTTTTCCTGCCTCCAGCGTGTCCAAACTTTAATAATCTTATATGTTTCAATAAAATACCCTCTCATCCTTCTAAACTCCAGAGTATACAAGCCCAGCCGCTCCATTCACTCAGCATATGACAGTCCTGCCATCTCGAGAATTAACCTTGTAAATCTATGACACAATGCTGGGTGGAAGTGTGAACTGTGAGGATACTATGGTCCCCTAATTTGAGGAAGGAAATTCTTGTGCTGAGGGACTGCAGCATAGATTTACAAGGTTAATTCCCGGGATGGCGGGATTGTCATATGCTGAGAGAATGGAGCGGCTGGGATTGTATGCTCTGTAGTTTAGAAGGATGAGAGTGGATCTTATTGAAACATATAAGATTATTAAAGGTTTGGACACGCTAGAGGCAGGAAACATGTTCCCGATATTGGGGGAGTCCAGAACCAGTGGCCACAGTTTAAGAATAAGGAGTAAGCCATTTAGAACGGAGACAAGGAAACACTATTTCTCAGAGAGTTGTGAGTCTGTGGAATTCTCTGCCTCAGAGGACGATGGAGATGGTTCTCTGAATTCTTTCAAGAGAGAGCTAGATAGGGCTCTTAAAGTTAGCAGTCATGTGATATGGGGAGAAGGCAGGAACAGGGTACTGATTGGGGTTGAACAGCCTTGATCACATTGAATGGCAGTGCTGGCTCAAAGGGCCGAATGGCCTACTCCTGCACTTATTGTCTATTGTCTCAGCAGGATAGACAGCATTTCTGGAGGGAAGGAATTGGTTACGTTTCAGCTCGAGACCCTTCTTCACACATATCAAGAGTCAAGAGTGTTTTATTGTCATATGTCCCAGATAGGACAATGAAATTCTTACTTGCTGCAGCACAACAGAATATGTAAACACAATACATAACGGGAGAAGAAGAAAAGATTCAGTGTGTGTATGCACATGCACACATACTCAATAAATAGCGAATATAGTGCAATAATAGTAATAGTTTGTTGCAGTTCAGAGCTTATTTGTTGTTGTGTTTAATAGCCTGATGGCTGTAGGGAAGAAGCTAACTAGAACTAGGGGACATAGTTGCAGAATAAGGGGGGGCTCTTTTAAAACTGAGATGAGGAAGAACTTCTTCACCCAGAGGGTGGTTAATTTATGGAATTCACTGCCCCAGGGAGCAGTGGAAGCAGAAACATTAAATATATTTAAGTCTAAAATAGATGTTTTTTTAGCTGCCAAGGGGATAAGGGGCTACGGGGAGAGGGCAGGGATATGGACCTAGGTATGGTTAGTATAGTAAGACCTGAGTGATCTCCTGGACAAGTGTCGATCGCCTGGATTGGGGTCGGAGAGGAATTTCCCGGATTTTTTTCCCGAATTGGACCTGGGTTTTTATCCGTTTTTTTGCCTCCCCCAGGAGATCACGCGGTTCTTGGGGTGGAGAGGGGTGATAGCGGTATAAAGGGGAGGGTAGTGTCTTGTGTTCTGTGTCTTGTGTCTACTGTTTGTGGGTAAGGGTGTCTGTTTAGTGTTCAGCCATGAGCGAATGGCGGTGCGGGCTCGACGGACCTGGTGGTCTACTCTCGCACCTACTTTCTATGAAGCTGTTCCTGAACTTGGACCTTAGTTTTCAGGCTCCTGTACCTTCTTCCCGATAGCAATGGTGAAATGAGTGTGTGGCCAGGATGGGTCTTTGATGATGTTGGCTGCCTTTCTGTGGCAGTGACCTCGATAGATCCCTTCGATGGTGCGGAGGTCAGAGTCGGCGATGGCCTGGGCAGTGTTTACAACTTTTTGATTTCCTCTCCTGACAATCACTGCCATGAAGGCCACGCCCCTTCTGGTGGGAGGGACTATAAAACCCGGAAGTGTGGGCGTGGCTCAGTCTATCTGCAAGATGGCGAGGGAGAGGTCACAACTCTCTGTCTGAGCTGGGAAACTACAGAACACTGTAAGTCTGCAATGTACTTGAATAAATGATTTGTTATCCCTTAATGAAAATGAAATGAGTTGTTTGGCCTGTCCTGTGCTTGAAACGGCAATGGCAATGGAAATGAAGTGAAAATGCAATCAGCTGTTTAGCTTGAGCCTGCCCTGTGCTTGAAAGTGCAATGGCAATGGAAATGAAGTGAAAATGCAATCAGCTATTTGGCTTGGGCCTGCCCTGTGCTTGAAACTACAATGGCAATGGAAATGAAGTGAAAATGCCATCAATTGTTTGTCTTCGCCTGCCCTGTGCTTGAAACTGCAATGGCAATGGAAATGAAGTGAAAATGCAATGAGCTGTTTGGCTTGAGCCTGTCCTGTGCTTGAAAGTG
Source organism: Amblyraja radiata (assembly GCF_010909765.2). NCBI lineage: Eukaryota > Metazoa > Chordata > Chondrichthyes > Rajiformes > Rajidae > Amblyraja > Amblyraja radiata. The sequence goes on along the minus strand of NC_045959.1, from coordinate 113,417,671 downwards.
CAGTGGCAATGGAAATGAAGTGAAAAAGCAATCGACTATTTGGCTTGAGCCTGCCCTGTGTTGAATGTGCAATGGCAATGGAAGTGAAGTGAAAATGCAATCAGCTGTTTAGCTTGAGCCTGCCCAGCGCTTGAAACTGCAATGGCAATGGAAATGAAGTGAAAATGCAATCAGCTGTTTGGCTTAGGCCTGGCCTGTGCTTGAAACTGCAATGGCAATGGAAATGAAGTGAAAATGCAATCAGGTGTTTGGCTTGGGCCTGCCCTGTGCTTGAAACTACAATGGCAATGGAAATGAAATGAAAATGCAATGAGCTATTCAGCCTGCCCTGAGCTTGAATCTGCAATGCAATTGGAAATGAAATGAAGGTAGTTGTTTGCCCTGCCTGAAGCCATTAATTTCGGCCCACAAGGCCCCTATTAGTCGAGAAACTAGTCCCTTTAGCCCCAAATGCCCTTATTAGCCCAGGAGGAGCATTTTGGCCCAAAAGGCCCGTGCCAGGCCAGGAAAAGTCCAGAAAAATTGCCTTTCACTGAGAATCTGCTCAGATCTTTTTTAAAGAGCTCATTCGGCCCATCAGGCATGTACTAGCCCAGGCTCATCAGTAAGTATTCTCCCTGCAAGTATTAAACCTCACCCCAGTATTTTTCTCCCTCCCTTCATTTGCTCCCCGTGAGATCCAGGGCAGGATATCGTTTCCTCCTTCATTGCTGTGATTAATATTAAAGTTCTGATCTTGAGAATATCACATTTTTGAATTTTTAAAGCAGTCTGGGTGTTTATTACTATTTCCGTCACAACGGTTAATTTTGTAATTAGCTACTTAATTAGGTAATTAAATAATTATATACTTTAATTTCAGTCCATCAAAGTAAGATGCATCATATTTGTTTCAGGATGCTTCAATCTATAATAACTGAACATTTTATTCAGTTCTCTTAATTTTTATTAAAGTTATGGGCTTTTATGTCAATTGACTGTCCTTGATCACAGCTTTTGTGTTAAATGAATGGAAAAGCAATAGGGAACAAGATGCTAATTTCTGAGTATGGAAATGACCATAACTTTTTTAATACTGAAGATACGAAAGTGAATTAGGTATCAAGTTTTTTTGTGCTTTATCTGATGAGATAAATTACAGGCTTGATTTTTAAAATCTCAAAATGTTGTAACATTCCTACTGACTGACTGACCCTAATCCTAATCCTAACCCCAGCTCTACATTTGTTATTTATCATTTTTATTTAACAGTTCACATCATAACTTTATAAAGATAAATCAATTCTAAAACAAAATTATCAGCAAGGTTAGCATTACCTTTATTCCTTGGAAACCTTGCTATTGTTTTGATGTAATTCGGAGGCAGCCATGATCTCAGAGTGCTCGCTACCTAGCGACCATGAAACAAAGCGAGTGAATGGTCAATTGGCGTCTGATCTCAATGTCAAAGGTGCTTTGATTGGACAATTACTACTCGGAAAACTGGAGGTTTTTCTCATATTTTTTAAATGTGCAGGTTTTGTTCTTGACGAGTTTCAGGTATGAATTCTATAATATTTTTACACAATATGTTAAAAATTCAGGTAGTTACGTGATTTGGGTCACAAACTTAAACAAAAAAGCACTTTGGCCCACAGCCTAAAACAGGGAATTATAGACCAGTAGTGGGGAAGATGTTATAGCAGTGCATCTGGAAAGCAGTAACAGGATCGGTCAAAGCCAGCATGGATTTATGAAGGGGAAATCTTCCTTGACTAATCTTCTGGAATTTTTGAGGATGTAACAAGTAGAATGGATAAGGGAGAGCCAGTGGATGTGGCGCATTTGGACTTTCAAAAAGTCTTTGATAAGGTCCCACACAAGAGATTAGTATGCAAAATAAGAGCACATGCTATTGGGGGTAGGGTATTGACATGGATAGAGAACTGGTTCGCAGACAGAATGCAAAGAGTAGGAATTACCAGGTCCTTTACATAATGACACACAGTGACTAAAACTCAGTGCTGGGACCCAAGTTATTTACAATATAAATGATTTAGATAGATAGATAGATAGATAAATACTTTATTAATCCCCTTATTCAGGGGAAATTCTGATGTCCATGCAGCACACTAATAAAAATACAACACAGTATTCAAAGAAATTCAACACCAAAACATCCCCCCACAGTGATTCCCACTGTGGGGGAAGGCACAAAGTCCTTCCACAAGATAATTAAATGTGACATCTCCAAGTTTGCGGATGACACAAAGCTGGGTGGCAGCATGAGCTGCGATGAGGATGCTATGAGGCTGCAGGGTGACTTGGATTGGTTGGGTGAGTGGGCAGATGCATGGTAGATGCAGTATAATGTGGATAAATGTGAGGCCATCCTTTTTGGTGGCAAGAACAGAATGGCAGATAATTACCTGAATAGTATCAGATTAGGAAAAAGGGAGGTGCAACGAGACCTGGGTGTGCTTGTACACGGGGCCTCTGAGAGGAATTTTATCAGTGGGTACAAAGTTTCTTTCGGGCCCCGTCCCTTCTCCATTAGTCATCCTGTTTTTATCCACTGCCGGTTTACGCCATAAGCTGTAGGCTGAAAGGCAAAAAGGGGTATGAAAGATGAGAGGGGTGGAATGGAGCGCTCTGTTGATTTTCTGCATTTCATGCTCCTGTACTCCCTCCATGATGAATATAAATAAAATAAAATGATCAGAAAGAAGAAAGCACATTTGTTTTGAACATCTTTTTTTATGCTACAATACTGATAAGGAGGAAGAATTCACACAAAAAAATCTGTATTTCAAAGCAGATCAGATCATGAAAAGACATCATTATTTACTTTAATTAAAGAGCTTTCCTGGCCTTTTTTTGTGAACATTTTTGATCACAGCACAAACATGTATTGTTCTGGCAATGATTGATTCAATACTTAGCCTGGCTAAATCCACAAGACATTTCTGAGACATTGTAGAAACATAGAAACATAGAAAATAGATGCAGGAGTAGGCCATTCGGCCCTTCGAGGCTGATCATCCAACTCAGTATCCTGTACCTGCCTTCTCTCCATACCCCCTGATCCTTTTAGCCACAAGGGCCACATCTAACTCCTTCTTAAATATAGCCAATGAACTGGCCTCAACTTCCTTTGGTGGCAGAGAATTCCACAGATTCACCACTCTCTGTGTAAAAAATGTTTTTCTCATCTCGGTCCTAAAAGATTTCCCCCTTATCCTTAAACTGTGACCCCTTGTTCTGGACTTCCCCAACATCGGGAACAATCTTCCTGCATCTAGCCTGTCCAACCCCTTAAGAATTTTGTAAGTTTCTATAAGATCCCCCCTCAATCTTCTAAATGCTAGCGAGTACAAGCCGAGTCTATCCAGTCTTTCTTCATATGAAATCCTGACATCCCTGGAATCAGTCTAGTGAACCTTCTTTGGACTCCCTCTATGGCAAGAATTGCTTTCCTCAGATTAGGAGACCAAAACTGTACGCAATACTCCAGGTGTGGTCTCACCAAGACCCTGTACAACTACAGTAGAACCTCGAAGGTACACAAAATTGCTGGGGAAACTCAGCGGGTGCAGCAGCATCTATGGAGCGAAGGAAATAGGCGACGTTTCGGGCCGAAACCCTTCTTCAGACTGAGGCGACGTTTCGGGCCGAAACCCTTCTTCAGACTGAAGAAGGGTTTCGGCCCGAAACGTCGCCTATTTCCTTCGCTCCATAGATGCTGCTGCACCCGCTGAGTTTCCCCAGCAATTTTGTGTACCTTCGATATTCCAGCATCTGCAGTTCCCTTTTGAATACAGTAGAACCTCCCTGTACTCCTATACTCAAATCCTTTTGCTATGAATGCTAACATACCATTCGCTTTGTAGACCTTAATTGTAGACCTTAAATAATTCTTAGTCAGCTTGAGGTTGCTAAATGACCTCTCTGCAGAAGCTACTGTGGCTGGAATTGTTAAGAGTATTATTAAGCTAACACAAACATTTGGAAACAGGTCACCAAGTGTATACTCTGTTAACAAGTTCAACAGATCTAATGTTTTAACAGTGCATTTACAAAATTCACCCTACCACTAACACACACACTCAGACACACACTCAGACACATATTCACTCACCCACACACACCCACTCACACTCACACCCACTCCCTACTCACCCACACCCACTCCAGAACAAGGGGTCACAGTTTAAGGATCCAGAACAAGGGGTCACAGTTAAAGGATCCAGAACAAGGGGTCACAGTTTAAGGATAAGGTGGAAATCTTTTAGGACCAATATGAGAAAACTCACTCCCAAACCCATTTACACCCACTCACCCACACCCTCACAGCCACTCACAAACACACCCACACACTCACAACCACACTAAATCACCCACACCCACTCACTAACACCCACTCACTAACACACACTAACACACACACACTAACACACACACACTCCCACACACCCACACACTCACTCACACCCACTCACTCCCACTCACTAACACCCACTCACTAACACACACACACACCCTTGCACACACCCACACTCACTCCCACACACTAACACACCCACTCACTAACACACACACACACCCTTGCACACACCCACACACACTCCCACACACTAACACACACACTGACACACCCACACACTGACACACCCACTCACCCACACACCCCCCCCGGGCCCGGGCCACTACAACTCACCATCTCCCCGGGCGAAGCCACCATCGCCGACCTTCAGCATCTTCAGAAAGCCACCGATGCTTCATCCCGTTTCTCTACTCCAGCCCCCACGGTCCCTCCCTCCCTCCCTCCACCAGCGACTCCACCCACCGACCCTCCCTCGTCTCTCCCTCCACCGGCCCCCAGCGCAGGGCCCAGAGCCGTCACCTCACCACAGGTCCAGGCTCAGCACGAGGCCCACAACCTGCACCATGTAGACAGGCAACACGTGGCCTGATGCTGCTGGGTCCTAGTGCCCCCCCCCCCTACAGGGAAGACCCAACAGTAGTGATGATGCTGCTGGGTCCTAGTGCCCCCCCCCCCCTACAGGGAAGACCCATCAGTAGTGATCCTTGGTTCTTGGTTTCTTGGTCCTCCAAAATATTCCAAATCCGATTCAGATTCAACTTTAATTGTCATTGTCAGTGTACAGTACAGTGTACAGTACAGAGACAACGAAATGCAGTTAGCATCTCCCTGGAAGAGCGACATAGAAATGGAATTTAAACTGGAGGTGGTGGACTTAAGCCAGAAAGGGTTATTGGGAAGAAAGAGCTACTTTAAATTTAGTTGCATCTGGTTGGGTAACTATAGTTGGGTGGAGATTATTCCATGCTTTAATTGTGCGGGGGAAGAACGAATTGCTGTACACATCTGTCTTTGTAGCTGGGATCACAAATTGGATCGAATGCCCTCGTCTGCTCCTAATTGGTTTGGGTTTGGTGTAGGTCTTGTAATCTATGTCGAGCTGACCATTTAACATTTTGTAAAAACAAGTCAAACGGTGAGCTTCACGTCTGTCTTGGAGAGGGTTCCACCCCAGAGAATTCAGAAGTTTGGTGACACTCGCTTCTCTCTCATAGATGACTCTGCTGGGTCCCTAATTCTATGAATTACGATATATAAAACTATATAGGCTCATACAAAATGTGAATGCTAAAATTCACAAAATATTTGCAAACATTTTCTGAGATTTCAGGAAATTCCGGGCCCGCTTTTGGACTCTGGGCCCGGGTACGATGTACCCTTGCACCCCGCTCTCATAGGCCTTGCTTGTACATCAGTCACTGAAAGTAAGCATGCAGGTAGAGCAGGCAGTTCATGCAGGAGATGCCACTTTTAATGCCTTCCCTCACCCAGATCTGCCAACTCTCACACATTGAGCGTGAGACTCACGCAGTTCGCCCAATTCTCACGCTCTCACGCTGATCACAGAATTTCTCACACTCGTGAGAAATTCTGTGATCAATGAGAATTTCAAAACTAATATCAACTGCTTGTGTGCGCGTCTGTTGACATGACAGCAGCATTCTTATTCTCCGTTATTCTCACTTGACCGAACTGTCACACACCTCCAAAGCATGTCCCCCATGCAAATTTACATTGAAAGACACGGACTGGGCAGTGAATGAGTGTCACCCAGCGCAGCAAGTGAGGCCAAGTCCTGTTCCCGGTGGCAGTCGGAATTTAAGGATTTGCGGGGGGCTACAGCCCCCCTCCTAAGAATTAAGGGGCTGTAGCCCACTTTGGCTAGACATATTTTAATATCTCCGGTTTTGGACAAGGCGCTGCTGTGCTCTGAGCAACCTGGTCATGGGTGTTGGAGAGCTGGGGCAGAGGGAAGGATGGAAGCAGAAACAGCAGCGGGGGCAAATGTGGACGGGGTGCCGGCGCTGGCGTGTGTTTGCGGGGCCCTCCCACACCCTCCTCCCACTCGGTCGCTCCACTCTCTCGCCGGGTACCCCCAAGGCCAGTGATTAGTGATCGCTCAGCCCTCCCACTTTCAAAAATGCCCCGTGGCCCCTGGTTCAGATGGAGAGCACTGCCAGATGTGAGCGGGGAACTGAGGCCAATTGTCCGTGATAACTGGATCCCAATGCACAGCGCTTGATGTTTTGGAGTTGGCTAATGTTATTGATTTTTAATTAGCCTGATTTGTAATTAGTTGACAATTCCCGTAATTTATTAATCGGGAATATCCAGGGGGATGGGATAAGTGTAATATTAAAATTCCACGCAAGGTGGAATTTCCCCAATCGCGTCGTTTTATTAATTGAACACGCAGATGAACATCCTCGAAGAGTGTAATCAGATGTAAACTGATTCAGATGCGATGTTATCAGCTTATTCAAAGAAGGGGCATATTTTAAAGGAGTATCAGAGATACTTGCAGGGAAATGTGTGAGGAGGTTATTATTTGTCTTTAGTTTTAGCTTGAACCTGGACATCTGAAGATTCAAAGTTTAATATAGTATTTGTGCTGATACTTGACTCCAACCAACCACGTAATGAATATCATCCATTCCGGAGGTTTTATTTTTCTAATGCCATTTGAACTTCACTTGGATTTCAATCACTTCAATGCAAAAGTAATTTTTGAAAGGGGAGCATTGGAACAAAAATTTGCCCTCGGTACACATTAACTCTAATATAACAATGTATGCATGTTGGTAGGTGCAATCAAAATAAAGATCTTTTTATCATTGGTACACAAAAAAGCTGGAGAAACTCAGCGGGTGCAGCAGCATCTATGGAGCAAAGGAAATAGGCAATGTTTCGGGCCGAAACCGTTCTTCAGACTGATCGGGGGTGTGGGGGCGGGGAGAAGAAAGGAAAAAACCCCGCAAGGCACTGGAACAGTGGGCGCATGACAACTGCCGCTGATGGCACGAATCGGTGGAAAAAATTTACCATACCGATGAATTCTTGGAGGCCTTTGATGGTCAGCGGCCGAGGCAACCGGCAGATGGTGTCGACCTTCTCGGGCAGCGGCTGAGAGCGTTGGGGGGTGACTCTGTGCCCTAAGAAGGAAATGCAGCGCAATCTGAACTGGCACTTCACAGGATTAATCACCAAGCCGTGTTTGCGCAACCGCTCAAACAAAAGGCGAAGATGCTTAACGTGCTCTGCCTGCAAACCGCTGACCACCAGAATATCATCCAGATAGATGAAAATGAAAGGTAAACCCCGCCCAACCTGATCCATGTGCCGTTGGAACGCTTGAGCTGCGTTCTTCAGGCCAAACGGCATTCATAGCCACTCGAAAAGGCCGAACGAGGTAATGGTGGCTGTCTTGGGGACGTCGTCAGGATCGACCGGGATCTGGTTATAACCCCGGACCAGGTCAGGACAAGAGGATTTTTCCCATTGATGAAAAATAAAAGATTTATTAATGTTTAAAAAACGTTGAGTTTCTTTCTCCTGAAGGCCACGCCCCTTCCGGTGAGACTATAAAACCAGGAAGTGTGGAGGTGCCTCAGTTCTCTGCAAGATGGGGGAGCAAGAGGTCGCAATTCTCAGTCTGAGCTGTGAATAACACTGAACACATGTCTACTAAGTGAGTGGTTTTACTGACCTGTCAATGCCCTTAATGTGGTTTGAAAATGTAGTTTGAAAATCCAAAAATGTTTTTTGGTTTGAGAATGCAAAAGTTGCCTTGCCTAATTGAAAAGTTGGTTTGAGAATGCTAAAGATGCCTTGCCGCCGATATTATTAAAAGTCTAATCTTTTATGTCCAATTTTACATTTACAGCAAGCCAATTAACTTACTAACCTGTATGTCTTTGAAGTGTGGAAGGAAACCGAAGATCTCAGGGAAAACCCCTGCAGTTCCCGGGAGGAACATACAAACTCTGTACCGACAAGCACCCGTAGTCAGGATCGAACCTGGGTCACTGGCGCTGTAAGGCTGTAGCTCTACCACTGCGCCACCTAATAGCCCTGTCCCACGGTGTGAGTTCATTCCAAGAGCTCTCCCGAGTTTAAAAAAAATCAAACTCGTGGTAGGCACGGTGAATGAACGTAGCGGGTATGTCGGAGCTCGGGGACGTCTCTTAGCGCTAACGGCGGGTACTCGGGAAGACTCGCTAACGGCAGGTAAGCACAGGAAGACTCGTGAAGATTTTTCAACATGATGAAAAATGTCCACGAGAGCCCCGAGTACCGACGATTGGCCAGTATCGTATATCTCCGAGTTCGAATCAGGGCAAACTCGGGAGAACTCATGTTATTTGTTATTTGCACTTTATCAGTTTATTTATTCATGTGTTTTGTAGTAAATGCCTATTATGTTCTGTGTGCTGAAGCAAAGCAAGAATTTCATTGTCCTATCAGGGACACATGACAATAAACTTGAACTTGAAGTTGAACGCCGACCAGCGATCCCCGCACACTAACACTCTACTACTCACACTAGGGACTATTAACAATTATACCAAGCCAATTAACCTACATACATGTATGTCTTTGGAATACCTTTATTCAGACCGATGAAAAGTAAAGTCAATGAAATCAACAAGTCTTGCACGGGTGCAGAAGACAGCTCTGATGCAGCCATCAACTGAGTGGAGAACGAGTTGGGCTCTGGTTTGGGGGTATATTTGGAACAAGGGCTGTTCAACGTAAGCAACAAAATGACAGCCATAGCTCCGTGCTGGTGACTACTGCTTTGACGTGGAGAAAATGAGTGAAGTCGAAAGAGAAGTTGTAATGGGTGTGGCCAAGTTCCGTCAGGCGGAGGAGAGAATTGGTCGAGGAGAACTGAACGGTCACTGTTCAAGGAAGAACCAGAGGGCCTTGAGGAGTAGGGATTGAGATGCAAAGGTACTTGCCATCCATGGAAAAGATGAGGTGATGGGGGCCCAGGAATTAAACCTATGTCCTCTGGTCCACAATTCACCTACTCTGGGCAAGAGACTCTGTGCGTCTATCTGATCCATCCCTCACCCAAGTTCACCCCACACTTTGTTTGTTGTTCCATATTACAACATCTACAGTCTCTTGTGTCCCCAATCTGGAAGGATATAATCCCGTCAATGCTTTTGGAGGTTAAATCCCAGAGTGAGTTCACCATCCACAGAGCGTCTTAAACAAAGTACCTCTGTTGATTCATGTGGACAGATCTAATCCCAACCATCTGTGTGGTCCCAGATGTCTCTGTCTCTGTCCCTCTTGCCTCCAAGGCATGTCTGTTATCAATTCAGATAAAGAGCTCATGATGTCAAACTGGTCCTAATTAGTACAACCAGGAATCGTTGGTCAACTTCGACTGTGGAGATGCACTAAAGATAAACCGTGTTATTGTCCCAAGTAAAGATCTTTCCATCAGAACCTGCCCAGAATAATTTAGTTAGAGCTGAACCAGGGAAAGCAGATGCAGAGCAGGAGCATTGAAACAGACCACCCTCGGACTATCTTTGATTGGACTTTACTGACGTTAAATTGCACTAAACGTTATTCCCTCATCATGTATCCATACACTGTAAATGGCGCGATTGTAATCATGTATTAACCATATAACAATTATAGCACGGAAACAGGCCATCTCGGCCCTACAAGTCCGTGCCGAACAACTTTTTTCCCTTAGTCCCACCTGCCTGCACTCATACCATAACCCTCCATTCCCTTCTCATCCATATGCCTATCCAATTTATTTTTAAATGATACCAACGAACCTGCCTCCACCACTTCCACTGGAAGCTCATTCCACACCGCTACCACTCTCTGAGTAAAGAAGTTCCCCCTCATGTTACCCCTAAACTTCTGTCCCTTAATTCTGAAGTCATGTCCTCTTGTTTGAATCTTCCCTTTTCTCAAAGGGAAAAGCTGATCCACATCAACTCTGTCTATCTCTCTCATCATTTTAAAGACCTTTATCATGTCCCCCCTTAACCTTCTGCGCTCCAGAGAATAAAGACCTAACTTATTCAACCTTTCTCTGCAACTTAGTTGTTGAAACCCAGGCAACATTCTAGTAAATCTCCTCTGTACTCTCTCTATTTTGTTGACATCCTTCCTATAATTGGGCGACCAAAATTGTACACCATACTCCAGATTTGGTCTCACCAATGCCTTGTACAATTTTAACATTACATCCCAGCTTCTATACTCAATGCTCTGATTTATAAAGGCTAGCATACCAAAAGCTTTCTTTACCACCCTATCTATATGAGATTCCACCTTCAAGGAACTATGCACGGTTATTCCCAGATCCCTCTGTTCAACTGTATTCTTCAATTCCCTACCATTTACCATGTACGTCCTATTTTGATTTGTCCTGCCAAGGTGTAGCACCTCACATTTATCAGCATTAAACTCCATCTGCCATCTTTCAGCCCATTCTTCCAAATGGCCTAAATCACTCTGTAGACTTTGGAAATCCTCTTCATTATCCACAACATCCCCTATCTTGGTATCATCTGCATACTTACTAATCCAATTTACCACACCATCATCCAGATCATTGATGTACATGACAAACAACAAAGGACCCAACACCGATCCCTGAGGCACCCCACTAGTCACCTGCCTCCAACCCGACAAACAACCATCCACCATTACCCTCTGGCTTCTCCCATTCAGCCACTGTTGAATCCATCTTGCTACTCCTGCATTTATACCCAACAGTTGAACCTTCTTAACCAACCTTCCATGAGGAACCTTGTCAAAGGCCTTACTAAAGTCCATATAGACAACATCCACTGCTTTACCCTCGTCAATTTCCCTAGTAACCTCTTCAAAAAATTCAAGAAGATTAGTCAAACATGACCTTCCAGGCACAAATCCATGCTAACTGTTCCTAATCAGACCCTGTTTATCCAGATGCTTATATATATTATCTCTAAGTATCTTTTCCATTAATTTGCCCACCACTGAAGTCAAACTAACAGGCCTATAATTGCTAGGTTTACTCTTAGAACCCTTTTTAAACAATGGAACAACATGCGCAGTACGCGAATCCTCGGGGACTATTCCCGTTTCTAATGACATTTGAAATATTTCTGTCATAGCCCCGGCTATTTCTACACTAACTTCCCTCAATGTCCTAGAGAATATCCTGTCAGGACCTGGAGACTTATCTACTTTTATATTTTTCAAAAGTGTCAGTACTTCTTTTACTTTGAAACTCATAGTATCCATAGCTACTCTACTAGTTTCCCTAACCTCACATAATTCAATATCCTTCTCCTTGGTGAATACCGAAGAAAAGAAATTGTTCAATATCTCCCCCATCTCTTTTGGCTCTGCAGATAGCTGTCCACTCCGTCTCTCCAATGGACCAATTTTATCCCTCGTTATCCTTTTGCTATTAATATAGCTGTAGAAACCCTTTGGATTTACTTTCACCTTACTTGCCAAAGCAACCTCATGTCTTCTTTTAGCTTTTCTAATTTCTTTCTTAAGATTCTTTTTACATTCCTTATACTCCTCAAGCACGTCATTTACTTCATGCTGCCTATAATTATTGTAGATCTCCCTCTTTTTCCGAACATGTCCAATTTCCCTTGAAAACCAGGGCTCTTTCCACTTTTTACTGTTTCCTTTCAACCGAACAGGAACATAAAGATTCTGTACTCTTAAAATTCCCCCTTTAAATGTCCTCCATTTCTCTTCTACATCCTTCCCATAAAACAAAATGTCCCAGTTCACTCCTTTTAAATCATTTCGCATCTCATCAAAGTTAGCCTTTCTCCAATCAAAAATCTCAACCCTAGGTCCAGTTCTGACCCTCTCCATAATTATATTGAAATTAATGGTATTGTGATCACTGGACCCGAAGTGTTCCCCAACGCATACCTCCGCCACCTGTCCCGTCTCATTTCCTAACAGGAGGTCCAACACTGCCCCTCCTCTAGTAGGTACCTCTATGTATTGCTGCAAAAAACTATCCTGCACACATTTTACAAACTCCAAACCATCCAGCCCATTTACCGAATGTGTTTCCCAGTCTATGTGTGGAAAGTTGAAATCTCCCACAATCACTACTTTGTGCTTACTACTAATATCTGCTATCTCCTTACATATTTGCTCTTCCAATTCCCGATCCCCATTTGGCGGTCTATAATACACCCCTATAAGTGTTGCTACCCCTTTCCCATTTCTCAGTTCCACCCAAATAGCCTCCCTAGATGAGCCCTCCAATCTATCCTGCCAAAGCACTGCTGTAATATCTTCCCTGACTAGTAATGCAACACCTCAACCTCTTGCCCCTCCAATTCTATCACACCTGAAGCAACGAAATCCTGGAATATTTAGTTTACAATCACAGCCCTTCTGCAACCATGTTTCACTGATCACCACAACATCATACTTCCAGGTGTCTATCCAGACTCTAAGCTCATCCACCTTTTACAATGCTCCTAGCATTAAAATATGCACATTTAAGAAACCCCCCGCCTGTTATTCTGTTTATTTCCTTTTTTTTCTTTCTCCTCTTGTGCCCGAGTGCTTCCCTTTTCTGCTTCCTGCCTCCCATTCTGTCTACTAGCTTTCTCTATTTGAGTCCCTCGCCCCAACCGTTCTAGTTTAAAGTCTCCCCAGTAGCCTTTGCGAATTTCCCCGCCAGGATATTGGTCCCCCTCGGGTTCAAGTGCAATCCATCCTTTCTGTACAGGTCCCACAAATGTATTGCCTTTCTGCTGAATGGTTAGCAGTGAACAAAAGCTTTTCACTCCACCTCAGTACATGGGACAATAAACTAAACTGAACAGTTTTAATTCCAGACTAATTAAATTAAAATCCTATGTATCCACGATGGGTTTTGAACCCTTGCCTCCAGCTCGATAAACCAATAAACTTGCGGTAAAGTGAAGCTGCGGTCTCAATTAATAAGCGGCCGATTCGCGAACGCGGAGCCGCGGATCATCTCCGCGGGCGGGGGGGAGGCTGTACATAGTGCCATCTGTAGCGGTCGTTTTCAGACCCCGATAACGGGAGAAAAACGGAGGGATATCGATCGCTATTTACCGCGAGTACCTAGGCCCCGCGATCGGAGCACTTTTTCCCGGTAAGTTTTCGCAGGCAGCTCCGAGATTAGCTGTTAAAGACTTATTACTCTACAACAGGCTGGCATTAGTGACAATGTTTAATTGACTGTGTTATAGTTTAGGCCCTCAATTTCATGAATGAATGAATACGTGAGTGAATGAATGAATAAGGAATGAATGAATGAATTTATTCACATTATAAAATGGTGCAATTAAATTAATTAAAGTCCATACAGATAGATTTTCATAAATTCAGACTTTAATCTTACCTTTCAGTTAGTTGATTCATGGGGGCCTTCTTTGTGTTCCAGCACATCAGCTGGGACTTTGAAGGCTTTCTTGCACTTTAATTCACTTCGCAGCACTTTCTTCAGCCTTTTTAATGCTTTTCCCACTAAATACAATTAACCTGCTGCAAGTTTCCACAACATTTATTCCACAGAACAACAAATCGGAATCTCCAGTAAAACAGGCATCTGTGAAGCCCCCTCAGCCATTTTGTGTGCTAGCCTGAAACAAAGCACGTGATTGGCCAACTGGCAGACAACTCGATGTTAAACGTGCTTTGATTGGACTAAAAAATACCCAACATTTTTCCGGTTTTTCTCTAATTTAATAAAAAAATGTGCAAATCTTCTTCATATCGAGTTTCAGGAGTGATTTATATAAATATTTTTACACAATATGTGAAAATTTCATGTAGTTTGGTGACTTGGGTCACGAAACTGCAGAATAAAGCTCCTCGGCCCACAGCCTATTTACATTTGTTATAAGAATAGCACAACAAAACAGACTACATACATATATACATGTAGCCCTCACTCAGAGGACGTCAGGAAAGGCTTGGGAGTATAGATAAGTCTTTAGTCTTGACTTAAAAGAGTCGATGGAGGGGGTAGTTCTGATGGGAAAGGGGAGCAAAATTAGGAGCAGAATGAGGCCATTCGGCCCATCAAGTCTGCCCATGGATCATCTATCTCTCCCTGCCTTCTCCCCCCAAAACCCTTGCCACCCGTACGAAGCAAGAATCTGTCAACTTCTGCTTTAAAAATATCTGAAGAAGGGTTTCGGCCCGAAACGTTTCCTATTTCCTTCGCTCCATAGATGCTGCTGCACCGGCTGAGTTTCTCCAGCATTTTTGTCTACTTTAAAAATATCCACTGACTTGCCCTCCAGTCTCCTGTGGCAAAGAATTCCACAGATTCACCACCTGCTGGCTAAAGAAACGTCAAGTGTTGCAGAGTTATTGAGTCATACATATATACATGTCCCACCTACATTAGTCCCTCTGTTACGTAAACTCTTCTAGTCTGATCTGTTTTGATAACATCCAAAACATAGAAAATAGGTGCAAGAATAGGCCATTCAATATGATCATGGCTGATCATCCAGATCAGTACCCCATTCCAGAAACAGCTTTTCATTGCACCTCAGTGCACGTGACAATAATAATAAACCCAAATTTAGCTATTGCAGATGCCCTTTTTTAAATATACTGCCTGCGTTTGGTCCATATCCCTCTAATCCTGTCCCAAATCCCACTAAACCTGTCCCATCCATGTACCTGTCCAAATGTCTTTTAACGTTGCGATAGTGTCTGCCTCAACTACCTCCTCTGGCAGCTCGTTCCATACACCCACTGCCCTCTGTGTGGACGTTTCCTCAGATTTATCTATCCCCTCTCATCTTAAGCACATGCCCTCTAGTTCTTAATTCTCCTACTCTGGATCAGACTGTGCATTCCTCTACTCTCTGAGTCACCTGCTCTGAATAAAAGACTGCGCATTTACCCATCTCCATCCCTTTTTGCCTTCTGCAGGGACAGCTCCCTCCGCAATTTCATGGTTCACTCGTCCTTTCCCATCCAAACCACCTTGTCCACCTGTGCTTTCCCCTGCAATTGCAGAAGATACCACACCTGTCCTTATACCTCCTCCCTCGACTCCATCCAGGCCGCTATAAATTGCCCCTAATTTGTAGGGAGTGGATGAAAAAGTGGTTTTAACATAGAAATAGACTGAGGGGTGATCAATGGTCAGTATGGACTGGAACCCATTTCTATGCTGTATCTCTGAACTGAAACTAAATTTTGTTATTCTATCTGCCTTAAGTATCTCCTCTGGCATCTCGTTCCCTATACCTACCACCATGTGTGTGAAGAAGGTACACAAAATGCTGGAGAAACTCAGCGGGTGCAGCAGCATCTATGGAGCGAAGGAAATAGGCGACGTTTCGGGCCGAAACCCTTCTTCAGACGTGAAGACGTTGCCACTCAGATTCTAAATAAGACCAATCTAGGTGGTCCTACCCCCACCCTCCCCCAGAGTGCAGCATTAGGCAGTCAGCCACAAAAAGATTATTAATGCTGCATTTTATTCATAGACCTCAGTACAGAAATAGAAAACTACCATCTTGAATTATCTAATAATCTGAGGAACATCAAAAAATATATCTTGTACCAAAACAATTGATTAAAGACACATAGCACATTATTTCTTACATAAACGTAAACATTGCCCCACAGAACATTCAGACATGATTTACATTTACTCAACATGTATCATCGGGCAGTTTTGTTTCTTATACAATGATTTTTTGTAATTAGTTTGGCTACAGTCCACGGTTACTCCTACATCTACCTCTGGGAATTAAAAAATAGCAACTTAATTTTGCATTGTATTTGTAAACCACAAATTAAATGTTAGAAGCAAACATTCTCTCTAAAAACTGTCCTATTTATTAAAAACTGGAATGGAGATCTGGCAAGTTACAGGTGTGTAGCTTAAACAACTGTTATAACATCAGTCTGCAGTCTAGCTCAGTGAAGAATAATACTGGCAAGAGTTTTACAACAGAGCAGATTACAAATTCCAGCCCCCAGAGTACAATGTACAACAAATGGGGTTAAGATGCAATACAGTGAGAGGGCACTATATTCTTAGCAGCAAGGTGTGTTGAGAATGATTGCAAAGTAGCTGTGACACGTTATACCCAATTATTTTCTACTGTTTCTAACAAAATCTCATTCATCCCATTCACAGCACAACAATAGAGTCTAAATTCTGGAATATCCAGCCCATTTTCAACAATAGCAGTTAAAAATAAAAGGACTACCGCCACTTTCTCAAGGAAAAATAGGAATGAGCAATAAAAGGTAGCCTGATATCCATATTGTGAGAATGAACAGCTAGCAGGAACACATTGGCTGCCTATGCTGCTGGTCTTTGATTCATACAGATATATATATTTTGAAAACAATAGATTGGAGAAGGCAGAATTGGAAATATTAAAACATTATTTTGATCTGTAGTCCCCAAAATGTATCTAATAAATAATCATTTGGTCCAAATGAAAATGCCAGGTTTAGCATTTATCTATGATGACAATTAAATGTGTCAAAAGAGGCTTTAAGATTATGTTCAACAAACAAATGTTTGCGATTTACCAGAAGTATATTCAGCTTTGTGTTATAAATTTGATAGTGTTCAGTACCATAAATACTCTCGTCACCCCCCACACTCTAAACAACTAGAAAATGTAGACAATTAAACCTTGCACAACCATAAATCTATAGCTAGACACAAATTGCTGGAGTAACTCAGCGGGTCAGGCAGCGTCTCTGGAGAAAAGGATTAAGTGACGTTTCGAGTCCTCAGTCTGAAGAAGGGTTCCGACCCGAAACGTCACCTATTTCAGAGATCTTGCCTGACCGGCTGAGTTACTCTAGCATTTAGCGTCTATCTTTGGTGTAAACCAGCATCTGCTGCTCCTTCGTACACCATAAATCTATACCCGCATTAGGTCTATGGTCGTGGTTTTGAAGGGACTATTCAAAATGTGCATTTATCCTACCCGTTTCATTGTATTAAATGGTTCACTAAATATTATAATTATGCACTGGTCTAAATTAAACCATACAATTAAAGAATTATCAATGCTAAAATAACTGATTACATTTGAATCTGGAGTGGGCTTTCAATAACCAATGAGATTGTGTTACTTCATAAAACTGACGATTACCTATGCAGAAACTGTCCCATTCTTCATCACAACTCCAATCAAAATTATCTAAATTTTAATCTCTCAGCACTTAGGTTTGATATATGCAGGCAGTACTAAATAACTCGTGCTGTTATTTATTTTGATATAATTTTGCAGAATTGCTGCATTTTTGTCTTTATTGAAGTGGAAATTATTTTCTTTCCAGTCACATCTGATGGAAAATTAATGTTCAGGGATAATGTCATTTGATGTTTCTTTGAATTAATTTGATTTTCACTACGGAATTATATTCAAAATGTCTGCAGCGACTGAGAGCCAACTGTGATTCATCCAAACATTAGTTAGTAATGAACAAAAGCTGTAGCCAATGGCAGTTAGATTTTTCTTCTATCTAAGGGAAGTGTTGAACAACCTTGCCTATACCTCTAGGCAATTCTCACTCTTCTCTACATACTCACTTTTTAAGTACAGAATGATGTGTTAATCAACTTAATCATATGTGCATGGCAGAATATAACTGCAAAATCAGACATTTTCTCATTATTTTCTCTACATTCTCCAGGAATTCTGTCATGGATAAAATTAAATAAACTGGTCAAAATGCCAATCAAAAATTTCAAATGTTCAACCAAATTTTGTTTTGTAATTCAGCAGCAAGTTCAGGGTTACAACGTCAGCAACGAAATAAGAAACAAATCTATACCATGTCTAAAAATGGAGAAAGAACTCAAGTTGCCCAGTCAACCTATAAATCAGGTTCACCATTTGGGAAGGACTAAGATATATCATGGAACATGTTCTCTTTAAAAAAATAAATACCAAGTAGAATGCTTTCGCATAGGGGCATAAGGGAAGCACAATCCAGTGAATCTCTGCACCATAAGCGATAGAAATGATATTATAATATTGGATCCTCATTAAGTTCGTTTTGACATTAGATGGACCTCTGTCTCAACATAATTATGGACAGAATAACTGCTTTTGGCTGTGCTATTAATTACTTTACATGAAATTTGCTGTCAAGTTTACAATCTAAAGCATTAACTATCTAAATGTTTGCAGAAATAACAAAATATATCCCATTTTAAAAAATAACATGAAAAAATGTCAGTAGATTGTTATGAAAAGACTGAAACAATGCTGTTTGAGGTTTAAAGTCTTCCATGGTTTGAGGTTTAAAGTCTTCCAATCCTGCTCAAGTCAGAACAACCATCATTAATTTAGGCATAATTTTTAAAGACAATCTTGAATTGTCTAAAAGTACTATTTTGTCCTTTAAATAAAATCTATATCAAACTGAGAGCATAGGATCAATTCTACCAAGCCAAACCTTGCAAGGTTTCCCAGTGCAGCTTGTATTTGTCAGTAAGTGGTGGGAGGGAGTAAACAATAGTGTTTCTGGATCTTAAAGTGCAAATTTTGTGAATGAAGTTAAAAGTGAGACATAATAAAGGAAATTCAATATGGGGGCAGAAAGTAATGCAGGGATGTAGGGGATGAGAGAGGTTTTGCAATGTTGGATCCAGTACTAAAACAGGTTAATGATACTATTTTAATGTAAAGAATATAGTCTTTTGATCATTTGCTTGTTAGATCTTCAGCAACTTGTGAAAATGAATCATTACAAATGTAAGGAAAGTTTTGCTCTTGATTGGCTTGAAATGAACCAAAGATCCATCACAATGACAGGTACGAAGAGTATCTCATCCTGAAGCAGCAGGTTCAGAATAGTCATTCATTAATTATTAACCACAAATGCTTTGTAAATTCTCATAGAGTGAATGAAAAACAAACCCAGAGATGCACCTTGAGAAAGGCAATGTCATGGACATAATGGACAAAGGATGTATTTCCGTACCAGTGTCCCTGTTCTGTCAGTGTTTTCAGTGGAAGCCTGTAGCAAATCAGGCATGGAGAACTCTTCCATTTCACCTCACTGGTATCAGTGAATGATACTGAAACCAAGTCCATTTTTGCACCGCACTTTACCTTGACACTGTTTTTCTATCACACCACCTGTGGTTTCCACAAATGAGGCTTTGAATAAAAGTATCCACAGGGTTTTAAATTCTAGTGTGCATAATTGACAAGGTTCTGAGTGAAATGAACTTCTATACCACTGCTCTGTACTCAGACTTGTGATGGCTATGTTTGTGAAACTGATGAATATTTTCCATAGACAGAACTGATAATACTCTTCAGTAAAATGATCCATCATCTGTCACGGCACTGAATGGTACGCTGTGAGTGCTGCCATCCTTGTTTGTATTTTTCCTCTTGTTCCAGGTTGTCAGCAAACCTGAACCCTTACTAGAATCAGCAATTTTCCTGCTGTTCTCTTTATCACTCCCGGAGAAGATGCTTGCCGAGGACATTGTACCAAGAAGTGATTTCCTGTCAGCCTGGAAGAAAGAGAAAGCAGAATGATGATAACCAACTCTGGCAAACAATTAAATGAGATGTCTGTCAGAGAGTACGGGCTGAAGAAGTCCAGGTACCAAAGTGCTTAAGTTATTTTGAATGGTACACTACAGACTCACAATTTAACACTGCAACCAAATCCCAGAAAAGAGCTTTGAAACTAGATAGAAAGGTTTTCATGTTACAAGGTACGATACTGCCTAGGACATTAATGTGTCCCTTTGATATTGTGCACAATCTGCTACTGATTTTATCTACATCAACATTAGAAAATGGGGGCTGGTGGGCTACCTGGCCCCACAATTCAATATGATCACAGCTGATAGGCCCAGACTGAGCACAATGCAGCACTGTGTCACAACTCAAACATCCCAGTTAAGATCATCTAACAATTATTTGACATTGTTTTGGAAGTTATCACAAATTTAAAGAAAGACATCAACTGCAGATGAGGCTTCGAGTGTTAGGCAGCAGTGCAGCACTAGGGGGATGACCCGCATCTAGATTTGCAACCAGACTGTGGTGAAGACATACGATTGATTATGATGGGGCTAATGTTAAAGATTCTTGTTTGGATGCTGCTGACGGGGCGTGGGGATGGTGCAAACACAACCAAGTGGCTTGGATAGAGTGGATGATTCCACTAGTGGTTGAGTCCAGGATTAGAGGGCACAGCCTCAGTATAAAAGGACGTACCTTTAGAACGATGAGCAGGAGTTTCTTTAGCCAGAAGGTGGTGAATCTGTGGAATTCATTGCCTCATACAGCTGTGGAGGCCAAGTCAGTGGGGATTTTTAAAGCCAACATTTGACAGATTCTTGATTAGCAAGGGTGTCAAAGGCCACGGGGAGAAGGCAGGAGAATGGGGTTGAAAGGGAATGATAGATCAGCCATGATCGAATGGTGAAGTAGATCAATGGGCTGAATGGCCCAATTCTGTTCCTATGACTTAAGCGCTCATGAAGTGATGATGGGGATATTTTTGGATAAGTGTTTAGGTGGCAGTTTTGGGAAGGTGGGAAAGAAATGGTAGTGGAGGTTAATTAGACATGCAGCTAGCTCTAGGACCAGGGGTAGTGGGGAGAGATCAGATAGACAAGCAAGCAGGGGAATTAGAGATACCCCCTGCAAGTGAATAACAAGGAGTATACTATGTTAAGGAAACCAATACAGCAAGGCAAGAGACACTTCAGATTTCACTTCAATTAAGCAGATTTGCATTGTATTAGAAATGTTCTCTGGTTTTAGTTTTATTTGCTGCGAGGAAATATGTATTTAACTTGAATTGGTATATGCTAGCAGAAGCTATTTGTACAGAGATTAGCTCTCAATACACACTATTCCAGGAACCTCAGTAGGCAGAGTTGCTGCACGTTTCCCATGAAGTAATTAACGTTAGATTGTTTATTGTGGCGATATCCTAATTGATCTATTGACTTTACACAACCACTTGTCATTAAATGTCACACCTGAATATTCAACACTCACATTATTCTGATGTTCAGTAGTATTTAGTGTTATCACCCCAATCTTGATGCTTTCTGTGCTGACAATTTTCAGTAGCTGAACTACTTCTGAATGCTTGGACCACTTGCAATCCTGTTCATTCACGGACACAATATATTCTCCTTCTCCGAGACCGGCTTTCTGAGAAAATAAACAAGTCACATCAATTCCAATTAATTTATCATTATAACACTGTAGTACAAGTTTAAAAAAATCACAAAAAATACACACACACACACACACACTCTCTCTCCAAATGGGGGGACTATGTATAAACACTGCTGTAATTTCTACATGGTGAAACCAAAATGTATAAAAATGGCCTTTAAT
Source organism: Amblyraja radiata (assembly GCF_010909765.2). NCBI lineage: Eukaryota > Metazoa > Chordata > Chondrichthyes > Rajiformes > Rajidae > Amblyraja > Amblyraja radiata. Next base: position 113,395,933 of record NC_045959.1, on the reverse strand, counting down.
AAAATCTGACAATGTTCACTTTAACCACATGAGATTTTTTCTATTACAAATCTCAAATTGTGGAGTACAGAGGAAAATAAATAAATGATGGGTCTTTGTCCCAAACATTATGGAGGGCACTGTAGATTTTTATAAAGTACGTTTAAAAAAAGGAAATATTCCATCTTGTTACTTAATGTATTTCTATTATCTTCAAACCTGCTTTTGAAAAGATTTTCTGTTGAAAAGTAACAAAAGCAGGAATATAAATTTAAAAAAATGATACATCACTAATGATTTGGTGTAAGGTGTACTTACATCTGCAGAGCCATCAGGGACTACTCCTGCAATAAGGACAGGAGAATCACCACGCAGTGTGAATCCAAATCCTTTCTCACTTTTCTCAAGATCAACGTCTCTGACGGAGCTCCATCGGTTCTTAGCGGAGAAAACCGACAAAGGGCCCTGCAAAGGGAGGAAGAGGAAATGAATGAAACGGCAAGACACAAGAGTAAGGTACTCACAGTGTGATCTCCAATTACTGTTTTGACAGGTAACATATGAGATGAAGTTGCTCTCAGATGGCCTTTTTCTAACTAGTTATGCTATAAAATCAAACAAGGCCTCCAGTTTCACCCCAATGGAAATGTTTCACTGCTGGATAATGGAGAGGGTAAATCAAAGTGTTGGAGTAACTCAGCGGGTCAGGCAACATCTCCGAAGAACATGGACAGCTGACATTTCGGGTCAGGGAACCTTGCTCAGACTGATTGTGGTGGTGGGGTCAAGACAAAGCCTGGTAAGTGATTGGTGGATATAGGTGAGGGAGGTTTTGGTTAGGATGAGGCAGGAACGGGGTACTGATTGTGGATGATCAGCCATGATCACAGATCAAAGGGCCGAATGGCCTACTCCGGCACCTATTGCCTATTGTCTAAAGGCTAGGGATTAAAAGATTAAAGATGTGAGAATGTGAGATAAGGACAGAAGAGTTGCAAATTGCGAAGCCAGAGGTAGGAATTTTGGTAAAAAGGAGAAATGGGTGCGAGTCCAAGTGGGACACAGGGAGGAGTGAGGGGAGGAGAGTGGGGGGGGGAGGGGGGAGAAGATGTGGAGGGGGTATATTATCTAAAATTGGAGAATTTAACATTCTTATTGTTGGGTTGTAAACAAAGGTGAGTATTGAAATGGGAAAAGGTGGTTAGCAACCAGGTGGACTGAGCAGGGAACATCGGAAGTGGAGGTGCCGTTAGTGGAGGTGGTTATGAAATTCTCTCACCTGGAAGGACTGCTGAAGTCCCTGGATGGAGGAGATAGAGGGACAGTTGCAGGGGAAGGTACCTGGGGAGGGGATGGTTTGGGTGTGAAGGGATCAGTGAACCAAGGAGTTATGGAGGGAGCAGTTTTTGCAGAAGGCGGAAAGGGGTGGAGGTGGGAAGATGTGATGGGTGGTGCAATCACGTTCGAGGTGCTGGAAATGTTGGAGGTTGATGTGTAGGATGAGGAGGCTGGTGGGATGAAAAGCAAGGTCCATGGGAACTCAATCCTTGTTCTGTCTCGGGTGAGAAGGGAGTGAGAGCAGAAATATGGGGCACATACGAAACATACAAGGGGCCCATCTATGACAGCAGGGGTGAAAACACGTTTACTACAGAAAGAGGAGATTTTGGATGTCCTAGAAGGGAAAGCCTCATCTAGGGAGCAGATGTGGCGGAGATGGTAAAATGATAAAGACCTTGTTGTAAATTTAGTCATGGAATAAACCAGGTATAGAAAATGATATATTCTTTAAGTATTATTTTCTCTACTTGGGTTATTCCATAACCATAATCAGGAAAATAAACTATAGTCAATTTATTTCACATAATTCTCAAAGGAAGCTGACCATTTGCTTTCTAGAGCAGCACCTTAGCACGGCTGCCTCACAGCACCAGAGACCTGGGTTCAATCCTGACCTCAGGTGCTGTCTGTACAGAGTTTGTACATTCTCCCTGTGACTGCATGAGTTTCCTCTAGGTGCTCTGGTTTCCTCCCACATCTCATCCACTCCCCGAGTGCATAGGGAACCAAGGAAGGCAAATTGGATGCAAATTAAATCTCTAAAGTCAGAAATGATAAAGATACAAAGTGACTTTCTTGAGAAGGTAGATGAAGTAGTGCAAACAGATTCAAGAATCAACTCAATCAATTCCTCAAAACAAATGGAAAAGAATGATAAGAGAAACATTCCATGAGATCCATTAAAAATGTAGTCTTTGGCGGCAACTAAGCTTTCTCTATCCTTCTAACTCTGAATAATGTGATCAAACAAAATGCCATTTTAAGTTTTCACTTATTTCAAAGTTGATCAAACTGAAACAAAAAGAAAAGTAGAATTCAAATGATGATGAATTACCAATATGCTTACCAATCTGTGAAAAATATCTGTGACTTTCACTTTGGAAAAGTTTGGAGTTTTAATTTCTGGTTTCTGCTGTGTTTTTGCTGCAAAGAGAAAGTGACATCCATAAATGTATGTGCTACAGATAGTCAGAGGACTGAGACCATCTCCTCTCATGTAGGAAAGTGTTCAGAGATCTGGATGATGCTCATACACAATCCCAGAGGCTGAGGCTCAGTTCTGCCGGTCAACGCTGCTTGGAGAAATGCAACCCATCACACTGCATCGGTTCAATCCAAAATGTAACCCTTCCCAACCCATGCTAAAAGAATGCAGAACCTGCCATTTTTCAATACTGAATTTACTATTAAATGCTTCAAGAAATGTGGATGGAAAAAATGGTGTAATTAGCTATGGTGGAACAGATTAAAAAGAAAGAGATTGAGTCCAATCCCTCATGAAATCCCTGCATTAGTGAGAGAAGCAGAATTAGGCCATTTGGCCCTTCAAGTCTACTCCACCATTCAATCATGGCTGATCTATCTTTCCCTTCTAACCCCATTCTCCTGCCTTCTCCCCATAACCTCTGACAATCAAGAATCGATCTATCTCTCCATAAAAATATCCACCGACGGCCTCCACAGCCTTCTGTAGCAAAGAATTCTACAGATTCACCACCCTCTGACTAAAGAAATTCCTCCTCATTTTCCTTCCTAAAAGAGCGTCCTTTAATTCTGAGGTTATGAGCTCTAGTACTAAACTCTCCCACTAGTGGAAATATCCTCTCCACATCCAAACTTCCACTATTCTGTACATTTCAATGAGGTGCCAAATGCAATATTGGGACCCAGAGTGGTCAGGTGCAGGTCGTATTCTTTGGCAGCTGATAATAGCAGCTCACCATCAATATTAAAAGACTCTTGACTTACGATGAATGTCTGGAGCTTCAACTGTTTCAAAAAAGTCATCTTCACGATCAATCTCAGAGTACTTCTTCAATGATCGTTTGTGGGCAACAGCGAGCACCTCCTGCAGGATATCCATCTTGCGCAGGATCCGACACAAGCTGTGAATCCTCATCGCTTCTTCATGCTTAATTATTGCTTTCTTTAAATGAGCCTTGCCTTTAGAAATCAAGGGGAAAATAAAGGATAGAAAAGGATTTGTTATATTAATTACTTAAAATAAACCATAATTCTGGAGAAAGTTAGTGGTGACTGGGTTCACTTGCATTTTGCATACTGCAATTCTAATTCTAACTGATGGAATGCAATTCTCTTCAAAGTTCAAAACAAATGAATTAGCTTTAACAAAATGACCTTTGATCACTTGAATCAGTTCATCATTATCACAAACCTATCATTTAGTATATATTTTGGAATTTTGTTTGGCAAGGCCAGATTTGGTGCTGGATACGGGAAGTTGCTTCAGCACAGTTTCACATTATAGCCCTAACTATGCAGAGCTCTCTGCGTTAGTACTACCACAATGGGAAGGGAAGGAGAATAGATCCCATTAATGTGTTATCAGTGACATAATCAAGTTGTCCTACAACTTTAGGCTGTGCATGCCATACGCAAGAAGAAAAAGAAGTAGCAATGTTACAAAATTTTGAGATTTTAAAAATCAAGTCTGTAATTTATCCCATCAGATAAAGCATAAAAATAAGTTTAATTTGACACCTAATTCACTTTCATATCTCAAGTATTTAAAAAGTTATGGCCATTTTCATACTGGGAAATTAGCATCTTGTTCCCTATTGATTTTCTATGGACATAACAAAAAAGCTGTGATCGTGAACAGTCAAAAGCCCATAACTTTCTTAAAAATTAAGAGAACTGAATGAAATTTTCAGTTATCATAGATTGAAGCATTCTGAAACAAATATAAAATAATCTTACTTGGATGACCTGAAATTAAAGCATATAATTAGTTAGTTACCTAATTGTAGCTAATTTCAGACTTCAATTACTAGATCTAAACATCTATCCATTTCTTAATAAATGATTAACATTTTTAAATAGCCTAAATGTCCAAATAATATTCACAAATAATTCACAATAAAACATGATTTTTAAATCTCATTTACATTAATTTATAGGCCAAATGGAAGGAATTTAGTGTTTAATTGCTGTAAATAAATGCCCATTTAAATCAGCTTTCCAGTGGGTCCCTGTGGAACGCGCTGGTTTAGAATGTTCACATTGCGGTAGATTTGTGCCCCAAATGCCGAGAAAAATACTGCGGGATATAATGGGCCCAAATTGAGCTACTCGCAATATTAAACTTTGTATAAAGGGATCTTTAGAAGCCCTTTTTAATGTAAAAATATACAACCTAACTTCTGCTATTTGCTTTATGAAACCCTGCGGTTGCTGGCGGTCGCGGGTTTAGAGATTGATTTTTAAACTACTATAACTATTATTCAAGGCCTTTAAACCTAATAATAGCTTTTGCGACGGGGTCTTCCAGCGATTTTTCGTTAATAATTAACTAGGCTGAACATTTTCGATTGGAACAGCTTAGAGAAAATCGCGTTTTAAACCCGCCCCCTCTAAACGGCGCCAAAATCGCGCACACCCGCAACGGCAGATTTTCAAGGACGCTTCAGGTATGCTTTGCAACATACCTAAAAGAAGTAGTGACATAATTTACCCTGAGCCATTCTCAAATACCTGCTTCCAAATAGTTCCAGGAGAGTATGAGAAATTAAGAAGGATCCAGAAGGTAACAAGTTACTGAAAACAGTCAGAACGTAGGCTGTTCAAATTTCAAGATGGTGAAGCACAAAGCAAAATCAAGGCATCACTGTTCACTGATTTTTAAAAGACCAGGAAGAAAAATGGTAAGAATATTCATGCTGCTTTCCCATTGTGTGTGAACTTGATCTGGCAACATTTATAACTTGCTCAAATGGATGAATTGCATTGCAAGGACATTTTAAAACTAGAACACAACTAAAATACACAGCAAGCAAAGTAAAATAAACAAATGAACAGTTCAGATCCACTGCTTGTTAGAATTTCTAACCCATGTTATATTTCAGTAAATTTCTTTTGCTTCTTGCGATGGCATGGTAATAGTGTTTTGGTACACTAGATGGCACTAAAGGATGGAAAACGAACATTTATTAGCTCCAGGGAGGTATTAGCTACAGGGACTGATTGCACAGACTTGGATTGTTTTCTCAGGAATTCCGGAAGTTGCAGGAAGGCCTGACAGTATATAAAATTATGAAAGGCATAAATAGGGTACAGTCGGACAGTCAGAACCTTTTTTCAATAAATTATTTTAAATATTTTTTAACAAAGCCAAATTAAAAAACCACCCTAAGCAGAACAATGGTATCTTTATTAAAGCCAGGACTGTTGCCAGGACTCAAAGACCTGAGATAAAGGTGTTGTTCAGGCTGGAAATCTAGTCTTTGGATTGCAGGAAGCTGGGGGGGGGGGGGGAGAGAAGGAGAAATTCTGATTCTTATAGTGTATAAACTCACGAGGGGAATAGCTAGTGTGAATGCCTAGTCCTGAATGCTTGGCGAGGAACAGCATCTCATATTTCACTTGGACAGCTTACAACACAGTGGTATGAATTTTGATTTCTCTAACTTCAAGTGACCCCTGCATTCCCTCTCTCTCCATCCCCTCCCCCACACAAGTCGCACCAGCTTCTCGTTTTCACCCAGCAAACAGCTAACAATGGCCTGTTTCCTTTATCATCGTTATTTTTTATGCATATCTTTCATTCATTGTTCTCTATCTCTCTACATCATCGTCTATATCTCCAGTTTTCCTTTCCTGTGACTTTCAGTCTGAAGAAGGGTCTCGACCCGAAATGTCACCCATTCTTTCTCTCCAGTGATGCTGCCTGCCTGCTGAGTTACTCCAGCATTTTGTGTCTATGTCCTGTACCCAGGGTTGGGGAAATCCAGAGGACATAGGCTGAAGGTGAGGGGCAAGATTTAATAGGAACCCAAAGGGCAAAGTTTTCACTCAGAAGGTGATGTGCATATGGAACAAGCAGTCAGGGGACGTAGTTGAGGCAGGTCTAACAGCATTTAATAGACCTAATTTTCATGCAACTGTTTGAATGTAAGAACTTTGTGGCATGAGGATATAGATGCAGTGTAGGATGCTGAATGGATATCTTATTGAGGTGTACAAAATTATGAGGGGCATGCAAAGTGAATGCTCACAGTTCAACAACAGATTCTAAAACTGGAAGGTATAGGCTTAAGGTGAGATGGAAGAGATTTAAGAGGAACATCAGGGGTCAACAGAAAGCTGCAGAAGCGGACACAATGACCAATTTCAAAAGGCATTTGGACAGATATATGGATGGTAAAGGTTTTAGAGGGGTGTGGCGCAAATCCAGGCAACTGGGACTAGCACAGATCGCCAACTTGATGGCACGTGGACATGTTGCTCTAAAGGGCATGTTTTTATGTTGTATAGCTCCATGACTCCATAATACTCTTTACCTGGAGTATTGTGTGTAGTTCTGGTCTCCTAATTTGAGGAGGGACATTCTTGCTATTGAGGGAGTGCAGCGTAGGTTCACCAGGTTAATTCCCGGGATGGCGGGACTGACATCCGATAGAAGAATGAATCGACTGGGCTTATATTCACTGGAATTTAGAAGGATGAGAGGGTATTTTATAGAAACATTTAACATTCTTAAGGAATTGGACAGGGTAGATGCAGCAAAAATGTTCCCCATGTTGGGGGTGTCCAGAACCAGGGGTCACAGCTTAAGAATAAGGGGTAGGCCATTTAGGACTGAGATGAGGAAATTTTTTTTCACCCAGAGAGTTGTGAATCTGTGGAATGTTCTGTCATTGAAGACAATGGATGGAAATTCACTGGATGTATTCAAGAGAGAGTTAGATATAGCTCTTAGGTCTAACGGAATCAAAGGATTTGGGGAAAAACAGGAACAGGGTACTGACTCTGGATGATCAGCCATGATCATATTGAATGGCTCAAAGGTCCGAATGGCCTACTTTCTATGCTTCTATAATTGCAGATATATTCAGGATAGAAGAGTTTAAATTGAAGTCGTATTTGGCTGCAGAATCAAGGAACTGCAGATGCTAGTTTACATAAAAAGGGCACAAAATGATGGATTAAAGGTCAGGCAACCAACATCTCTGAAGATGGGCCCCGACCTGAAATGAAACCTATCCATGAGCTCCAGAGAAGCTGCCTGACCCGCTGAGTTACTCCAGCACTTTGTGTCATTTTCCATTTGGCTGTTCGAGTACAAAGACACCAAAGACCTATCACCTGAAAATCACTTTGGCCAACAGCTCTTGCTTTACAAACCCGAGACAAAGTCATCCATCTTATCTGAAAATCAAATCCTGCACATGCTGAATATTTGAAATAAAAACAGAAAATTAAAAAAAACTAAAATTGAGTATTTCCATATTTTCTGTTTATATTTCATCCAACATCTTATTGTATGCTGCTGGTGAACAATGTAAATTTAGTTTTGTGCTAAATAGCTCAGTCACCGCAATGCAAAAGCAATTTGTTAAATTGTATGTAACATGAGTTTGTTTATAAATGTATGGATTACATTCTTTCTGTAGTAAACTAAAATTCGGAATCATTGAATGGTCACAGCCATAAGAAATCCTCTTTCTTTCCTACCTAATTTGCGTCGTTCCTCATTATCCTTCAGTACTGTGATTAACGAGGGACCCTCTGGCATTGTTACATGAAGTTGCTGTAGGGCCTTTACATGTTCACTTTCGTCAGCGTCAGGACCCACTGAAAGAGAACATGCACAAAGAATCCATTCATAAACACTGAAATATTAACTTTCCACACATCTCCCCAAGTATCCACCTCTTGCAAGTCCATTGTTGATTCGTTGTCTACCTAGATTCAACAAAATGGCACGCTGTCTTAATTTTCTTTCTGAAATTTAGCCAAGCTTTCTGTCAAGTATGTATCCAGCCCACTCAGACTTGCTTCTTCCACTGCTGGACCTTTCACTTCCAATATCAGCATCGTTGCTCAAATAATTTTGGCGTTGATGTCTTCAGCTTGACAGCTTTACATTGTCATCCTTGCAGAAGTGTATTAATGAGCTTTGCAATGGTTTCATCACATGCTTTGGTTTTGGACTATTATGGTCTGATTTCCCAATGTTACTGATTTGACCATTTCCCCAAATACATTCACTGCCTCATAATAATTACGCAAACTACAGAACAAAAATATAAATTCAATTAAAACTATTTTCTGATTAGTGTGGTGCTTGTGCATAAACTAATGGTAATCCACATTTGAAATACTGCAGGGTATCTATATTGAGAACTACAGTTAGTGAAGGCAAAATCAAAAGGTTAGAACTCATTCAAATAACTAGAGCCAGGATGTTTGGGCACTAAAAAACTCTGAAATAAGCAGGCAAAAAAAAAGGCATAATAAAATGACAAAAAAGGCACAAAAAGGCATTTATTTAAAAAAAAAAGGCATAACATGTCATGTATTTCCACCACCAAAATATTGTTAAAGATGATAATATAAAGGTACGGTAGACAAAAATGCTGTCAAAACTCAGCGGGTGAGGCAGCATCTATGGAGCAGAATAGGTGACGTTTTGGGTCGAGACACTTCTTCGGATTACATTAAATAGGTATACTACATTAAATGAACAAAGTTGCCTGGTTGCACATAATTACTAGCATTTTTTTCAAATTATCTGGTGTTAAACTATGCCTCTGTCAAACAGAATATGCTTCAGTTGTGAAAAACTTCTTTCTACCTCAGCTGAGGTCACTGGTGCATACCCAAAACAAGCTACCGACTCTATATTCATGTCGATATCTTGTGAATTACAACTATCTTCGAGAACTTTAGCTATGTTTTATATTTCTTCAAGATCTTTGTTAGCTAAAATCACGCTCTCACATTTTCCTTGTATGTCTTTACCTTCATCGCCAGGAACTTTACAAATATCGTCCTTAACTTTGTTGAAAACCTGCAAGTTATTCACTAATGTTTCGCCACGTTTCTCAAGGGAAGTGATAGCTTGTGGGAAGTTTGCAAAATTGGAAGCAATAAACAGAAGATCGCGGTGGAGGGACTTTTTCTGCATGATTTCACTGACGATCCTGACTGCAGCAGATTCTTCTTCTTCAAAACAGTTGACGATTTAATTTATCTTTTCAAAATTTGCAGCATAGTAGAGTACAGCAGAGAGCCATGTACCCCACCTAGTCAAAAACAGGCTGAGGAGGTAGGGGAATCTCGGGTGCCATTTCCTTGAACAACTGCACATGTGATGTGTGCTTTGAGGAAGATTTTCTTGACATTGGAAACTAGGCGATTGACATTTCGAAACAAGCTACGTATGTGCTTGGCAATTCTATGGAGTCCGTGAGATAAGCATGTCAAATGCAACATTTTGGGGAATAAAACTTTAAGAGCATGAGCAGCTTATTTCATGTACAGAGCTGCATCAGTCACAAACAGAAGAACATTCTCGTGTTTTATACCTTCTTGCCAAAGTACAGCAAGTGAAGATATAAACAACTGAGCAATAGTTGAGCTGTTTGACTTCTCCAATACTTCCGATGTCAACAAATACTCCTTTGATGGTTGACCTGCCTCCAGTGTACCGATGAACACATGGGCAACATATCTCCCCACAGCATCGGTTGTCTTGTTTATTGAGATCCATATTTTGTTGCATGCAACTTCATCTCTAATTCTCTGCACAACAATGTTGAAGTTGCTGTCAACATAATGTTTCCGTAATGATGGCTCGCTTGGTATATGTTCCTCTGTGTATTTCTCTAAAAAAACAGTGAGAGATTTGTTTTCCAATTTCCATAGTGGAATTCCAGCATTAATAAATGCCTTGCACAGATCAGTCGAAAACTCAGATGTGCGACTGGAGCCAGCAGTAAATGTAGTGTGGAGACAAGCTTGGGTATTTCGCTTGGGTAGTCTACACCCTAGTGGTATCAACATTGACTTCTCTAATTTTAGCTAGCCCTTGTCTTCTCCCTCCTCCCCCTCCCCCTCCCCAGCTCTCCTTCTAGTCCTACTGTCTCCGCCTCTTCCTTTCTTTTTCCCGCTCCTGCCCATCAGTCTGAAGGGTCTCGACCTAAAACGTCACCTATTCCTTCTCTCCATTGATGCTGCTTCACCCGCTGAGTTTCTCCAGCATTTTTTGTCTACCTTCGATTTTTCCAGCATCTGCAGTTCTTTCTTAAATAGATCTTGGAGAAGACTGAACCAGCGGGCAGCGGCACGAACGAATGAATGACCGACGGCGGTGCCCCCGGTATCGCCCCGGTGGTGGAAATTTTCTTGTAACTTATACTATGTAAACACGTTAATAATAAGATTAATATTAATGTGATAATAGAAAATGTCATTGTAATCATGGTACAACTAGAGAAAATAGCACGACTTTTTAGCAAAACGGCAAAAAAAAGGCTGATTTAGGCACTCGATCGTGAAAAAGGCATTATCCTGGTGAAATCACCAAAAAAGGTATGAAAAGGCACATGGCATTTATGGCAAAATCCTGGCTCTACAAATAACATTAGCAGAATATGCTCGTGGAAAAATAATCATCTATCCAGTTTCATGGGAAAATTAACTGAAAATCATGGACAGGCTTTGCTTGCTTGATTCTCTTCAACTTGAGAGAGGAATAAGTATATTGCCTTTCTTTACATTAGCTTTATGTTGTGGATATCCCAGGGTCTCATTCCAGTGATGCTCCACTTAGAAAAGCATGGATGTAGATTAAAATCGTAATTCAGAAATTGGCTGCGGTATGGGGAAGGGGTGATTTTGGGAAGTCAGTGGGGGTTTGTTGGTGGGGCAGGCAGACACAAAAGACAAGCCCTGAGCAGGAGAATTATCTGGATTGGGTTTGCAGCAATATGCTGAGACTTGCTCCAGGAGCCTCTGAAACAGCTACCCATCCAGGAACCTAGGAACCCCAGGAGTACACTTCGATATACAGTCATAGGAACGAAAGAGCCCAAATTCTCAGGATCAATGCGCACACAGTATCATAAGCACAACCGTGAATAATGACTGGACCTGTCTAATCCAGTTTTTGGAGTGCTGCCATTCAACAAGAAAATGGCTGTAAACACATTTCACATAAACATGTTCCAAAGTGATTTTTTTTTAGATGAGTAACTTGGAAAAAATGAACAATGCCGTGTGCCTCAATTTCTAAGTGCACATTTACAATAGGTGGAATTTCATATTTACATATTTCCACCTGTCCATAGGTGCTGCTGCTGAGTTTCTACAGCACTTTTGTCTACCTTGCATAAACATCATGTTAACTTTGTAATGTATGACTTTGATAATTATATTTGCTCCTGTATTTGTGTTCAATGCAAAAATAAAACATCCCTTCTTTCATTTAAAACATTATACAAAAGCAGCAATTACCACAGAAGTGCAGCCAATTTGGTAAAAGACTTACTTGTATGGTCACACAGTGCAACAGCAGCAACATAGTGTGAAACTGCTTTGAAGTACTCAGATTTGACCTGGACCATAGTTGTCCAAGAGAATGGAACATAGTTTTTCACTGGGGGTTGTGTCATTGTCTGATAGACCAAGGAATAAACATCAGCCACCTACATAGTAACGTAAAGAATAACATAAACAGCCATGTTACTATAATTACTAACACTGGCCGAAACATATCACATCGATAAAATGGTACCATGAGTTTCCCATTTCCACAAAAAGAACTATTTGCTTGCACAATTCCATAAACTGGACGATGACAAAAATTACAAGCCATACCAACAATGCTCACATCCCAAAACTAAAGTTGCAAAAATTGCAAAGAATCTCATTATGAAAGCAATTGCACTTTAACAAGCTCAATAATTAAGTGAAATAACTTTATAATACAATTCTAAATGAGTAGCAGCCTCAGAATCAGAAAGCACAGGACAATTACTTACTAAACTAAAAGAAGCCTGGTGCTTTCAGTTCATTATCCAGTGGTTCTTTTGTCATTGATTCCCACATCAATAGCAAATGGTAAGCAGCATGTGATACAGGCAGAGTGAATGGTCTTACCCTGGCAGCCTCCTGTGCGCTCTGCAATTGCATCAAGAACTCGTCCTTAACTCCTGCCAGCATGACATTTTCAAAGACACATTCCTGTACCTGTGCAATCATCAGACGCACTAACATGTTCAGGGACGGTGTGCTCATATCAAGGCTTGGTGCATTGGAGAAGTTTTCTTTCAAGTAGTTCAAAGCACCTGGTGAGGACAGACATTATATATTTGACCATTCATTATGAAACACTGTCTCTGGGTCATAGAAACATAGAAACATAGAAATTAGGTGCAGGAATAGGCCATTCGGCCCTTCGAGCCTGCACCGCCATTCAATATGATCATGGCTGATCATCCAACTCAGTATCCCGTACCTGCCTTCTCTCCATACCCTCTGATCCCCTTAGCCACAAGGGCCACATCTAACTCCCTCTTAAATATAGCCAATGAACTGGCCTCGACTACCCTCTGTGGCAGGGAGTTCCAGAGATTCACCACTCTGTGTGAAAAAAGTTCTTCTCATCTCGGTTTTAAAGGATTTCCCCCTTATCCTTAAGCTGTGACCCCTTGTCCTGGACTTCCCCAACATCGGGAGCAATCTTCCTGCATCTAGCCTGTCCAACCCCTTAAGAATTTTGTAAGTTTCTATAAGATCCCCTCTCAATCTCCTAAATTCTAGAGAGTATAAACCAAGTCTATCCAGTCTTTCTTCATAAGACAGTCCTGACATCCCAGGGTCCAGAGCTTTGGCTTCTCAGATCCTCTCTCTCGCTCTCGCTGAGTGATTTTCTCATCTGTGCTGTTCCACAGGACTATTGGCACAGAAGGTAAAGGTAACAGCACCAGAGACCCGCATTCGATCCTGATCTCAGGTACTGTTTGTGTGGAGTTTGCACATTCTCCCTATGGCTGTGTGGGTTTCCTCCAGGTGCTTCGGTTTCCTCCCACATAAATTCATGTCAAAGAAGCAGTATTAGGCCATTCGGCCCATCGAGGCTACTCCACCATTCAATCATGGCTGATCTATCTTTCCCTCTCAACCCCATTTTCCTGCCATTGCCCCATAACCCGATACCCATACTAATCATGTATCTGTCCATCTTGCTTTAAAAATACCCAATGACATGGCCTCCACCAATATCTGTGGCAATTAATTCCAGATTCATCACCCTCTGACTATAGAAATTCTTCCTCATCTCCTTTCTAAAGGTATGTCCTTTTATTCTGAGGCTGTGCCCCCTGGTGCTATACTCTCTCACTAGTGGAAACATCCTCTCCACATCCAATCTATCCATGTCTTTCACTATTTGATGAGTTTCAATGAGATTTCCCCCCCCCCCCCCACCTCATCCTTCTAAACTCCGGTGAGTAGAGGCCCAGAGCCGTCAAATGCTAACATTAACCCAACTATCCTCTGCATTATCTCATAAACCTCTGCACCCTCTCTAATGCCAGCACATCCCTCCACAGATATGGGGCCCAAAACCGTTCGCAATACTCCAAATGCAGTATGAACAGTGGCCTCATCCCAAAGACATATGGGTTTGTAAGTTAATTGACTTCTGTAAATTGCCCCTAATGTGTTGTGCAGAAACAAAAAACTGCAGGTGCTGGTTTATACCAAAGATAAAAACAAAGTGCTAGATTAATCAGATGGTCAGGCAGCATCTCTGGAGAAAAAGGGGATGACGTTTCAGGTTCCAACCAGAAACATCACCAATCCTTTATCTCGAGATGTTGCCTCCAGCACTTTGTGCCTATCCTACTGTGTTGTGAGTGGATGAGAAAGTGGAATAACAGAACTAATGTGAACGGGTGATCAATAGGTAGACAAAAATGCTGGAGAAACTCAGCGGGTGAGGCAGCATCTATGGAGCGAGGGAAATAGGCAACGTTTCGGGTCGAAACCCTTCTTCAGACTGATGTGAGGGTGGGGGGGGCGGGAAGAAGAAAGGAAGAGGTGGAGCCAGTGGGCTGAGGGAGAGCTGAGAAGGGGAGGAAAAAGTAGGGACTACCTGAAATTGGAGAAGTCAATGTCCATACCGCTGAGGTGCAAACTGCCCAAGCGAAATATGAGGTGCTGCTCCTCCAATTTACGGTGGTCCTCAGTCTGGCCTTGGAGGAGGCCCAGGACAGAAAGGTCGGATTCGGAATGGGGAGTTGAAGTGCTGAGCACCGGGAGATCAGGTTGGTTATTGCGATCCATTCAGAGGTGTTTGGCGAAGCGATCGCCAAGCCCACGCTTGGTCTCACCGATGTAGAGCAGCTGACATCTAGAGCAGCGGATGCAATAGATGAGGTTGGAGGAGGTGCAGGTGAACCTCTGCCGCACATGGAAAGACTGCTTGGGTCCTTGAATGGAGTCAAGGGGGGAGGTAAAGAGACAAGTGTAGCATTTCCTGCGTTTGCAAGGGAAGGTAACCGGAGAGGGGGTGGTTCAGGTGGGAAGGAACAAATTGACCAGGTGATCAATAGTCGGAGGGGCCGAAGGGCCCATTTCCATGCTGTATCTCTAAAACTAAATCTATCTGAAAATATAATTTATAAATCAATGACATTAAATTAATATAAATCTAGAAAACCCTAATACAGGAGCTGCAAAATACTATAATAGTATGTATCTGAAAACTAAAATTTTTACTCCTAAATTTAATTTTACTTATTCAGTATCAACACAAAATAAAATAAAGCCTGATATTTAGGACACAGATGCTAAAATATGAGTGATTCTAGAAGCAAAATTGTAGAATTAGAAAATGCTATTTTCTTATAGCACAAAGATTATCGTAGCCAAAATCTGTGGCTCATAGAATGATCCATTCAGTCGTCAATTCAACTACTTAAAAAGTAATTCAAACAAATATTTTCCATGTTAATTCTATGTATTCAATTCCGACCTACCTGCAGCCTTTTGGAAAGCATCAATAGCCTGATCAATGCCTTCCTTAGTGGTTCGCTCCTGCCTGGCACCAATCTGAGTATATAGTGCACCGATATTGAAGAGTACACTTCCCTTTTCAAAAGCCAGAGCCCGTTGATACGAAGGAACACCAGTCAAAGAGTCATACCTATCAAAATATTGATAAAAGACAAAAGCTTATCAATAGATCACTTGATGAACACTAATCCACAATAAGGCACAATTTTTTCAGTACATGGATAGGAAAGGTTTGGAGGGATCTAGAACAAATTGTACTAACTTAGATGGGACACTTTGGTCAGCATGGACAAGTTGGGCCAAAGGACCTTTTTCTGTGCTTTATTACTCTATGACTCCAGTTAATCAGGACCTGGGTGTGAATACTGACCATAAAATAAAACTGGATCAACCATTTAAAGAGTGTGTTTACAAAGCAATTCTCAAGATGGAAAACTTGCAGTAAGTGACTCAGCTACTAGCTCCACAAAATCCTTTGCATACCTGGCATGCGACACAGATGATAGAATGGAATACTCTCAGCTCATATTAGTCCAGTTTCAATTTCACAGGAACCTGTTCACCATCCAGAATAAAGCAGTCTGTCTGATCGGTGCCCCATGTGCCACCCAATACATTTACTCCCTGTCATTGGTGCCACAAGGTTTTAGAGTGCATCATCTTAAACATCCACTGCTGATGCTTAAACATAGAACAATACAGCACATATGTAGGCCCTTCAGCCCATGTCTGTGGTGACCATGATGCTAATTTTTAATTTGCTCATCTGCCTGCAAGCATTACCAATGCTTCTTCATTAGGATCGACCAGCTAGTTGGACAAGGCCAATGTATGTAGAAACAAGAAAGAGCAGATGCTGGTTTATACCAAAGATAGAGACAAAGTGCTGGAGTAACTTAGCGGGTCAGGAAGCATCTCCGGAAAAAAAGTACAGAGGATGTTTCAGGTTGGGACTCTTCTTCGAATAAGGTTCTTTGGGTCCAGACCTGAAACAGCACCTACCCTTTTTCTCCAGAAATGTTACACGACCCACTGAGTTACTCCAGCACTTTGTGTCTTTCTTGTGCTGAGGAACAGCACCATCATCAACATGACCAGAAATATATGGCTGTACCTTTATTATTGCTGGGCCCTCCTGCAAACACCTTCCTTATTTCAGGATTTACCATCAATACTCGTGAAAAAAAAAGATCAAAATTATAAACGTGGGCACATTCTTTCAGCTATCTATAATTTCCAAATCCTTATTACTTCAAGAAAATTGATGTGCCTCGTTTCATCTGCGGCTTTTCATGCCCTGGCTTTGGACTAATGTGTGCTTTATCACATCTCTTAGAAATCATACAAAGCTCCGCTGTATTCATCAACCTACCTCAACACTTGGATAGGTATCAAATCTCTCAGTCAACCAATAGACGGTTTGGGAGTTTCTCATTCCCCTTTCAACACTTACTCTCAACAATAGATTAATTGTTCATCAATTTTAAGGCTGTTTGTAAAAATTGATGTTGACATCTACGTGTCAGTACATGCCACAGCAGTTCACGGATACATATCCAGAGACTTATGGTTTTAATTTCCCCATTGTTCTCTCTTGGGACTGTGCCTAAAACTGAAACATCTTCACTTTCAAGGCCTCCCATTTTGTTCAAATACAGTTTTGCCTGCTCAGCTTTGATTTCAATTTACCCTAACCAGATCTGTTCAAAATGGTCCTTCTTCAATTGCCTATTTTTGCCTTGAAGCAGTCCACAGCCCCTTCCATGGCACCTATATGATATTATGATCGCTGTTTCCTAGTCCACTTAGTCCACTTTTCCAACCCAAGTCCAGGAGTACTCCTTTCCTCCTCGATTCAGTAACATACTGATCAATTTAAATGACTTTGTTAGATTACAATGGCAATGACACTCAGAAACGACTTCACAAAATTGTAACCACTGGAATATCTTGGAGGAAGAATAAAAGGCACAATGTAATTACATTGGGGTGATATTATAGAGGTGCATAAAATCATGATGTGAATAGATAAGGTGAATGCACAGAGTCTTTTGCACCCAGAGTAGGAGAAATTGAGAACTTGAGGGCATAGGTTTAAATTGAGAGGGGAAAGATTTGAAATGTACCTGAGGGGCAACCTTTTCACACAGAGGATGGTGGGTATGTGGAACAAACTACCGAAGCAAGTAGTTGAGGCAGGTCCTTTATCAGCATTTTAAAAGACACTTGAAAAGGTACATGAATAAGAAAGGTTTAGAAGTTACAGGCAGTATCTCTGGAGGACATGGATAGGCAGCTTTTTGGATCGGGACCCTTCCTCAGGCTGAAGGACCCTGATCTGAAATGTCGCTTACCCATTGAGTATGGAAACGGGCCCTTCAGCCCAACTTGCCCACATTGACCAATATATCCCATCTACATTAGGCACACTTGCCTTCGTCTGGCCCATTCCCCTCTAAACTCATCCTATCCATGTACCTGTCTAATTGCTGCTTAAACATTGCAAGGTCCCTGCCTCAACTACCTCCTCCGGCAGCTCATTCCATACACTCACAACCCTTTCTTTGTGTGTTAGTTACCCCTCCTATAAAATTTTCCTGTAAAATCTTTCCTCCTTCACCATAAACCTATGCCCTCTGGTTCTCGAGTCCATGAGCAAGAGACTCCGCCTGAACAATTTCTCTTATGATTTTACATCCTCATCCTCCTGCTCTTCAGGGAATAGAGTCCCAGCCTGCTCAACCTCTCCTTGGAGCACAGAATTTTAAGGCAGGAAATCTGCTATGAAAATATTCACTATTTCATCAGACTTTTCAATTATTCACAGTTCAGACATTGATATAAACAAAAAGTTTAGAATGCAAAACTTACCAATGGAAAAAAATGCCCATATTTTTATTGGGTGGGAAAAATCGGTTATCAATGAAGTAAAGCTGGTTGTAGTATTCCATCAGAAGCTCAATTCCAGCATCATTCCTCGTTGGAGTTCGCATTGCCTGAATTAAAATTACTGACATAAATCCCTAGTCTAGTGAATAAACTTAAATTTTTCAAATTTAACACACTACTAAGCTCTGAGGTTCCAGCACATTGAGGTATGAAGTGTGAGGCTTAATATTCCTAACTATAATTCGCCATTACTGAACGAACAGAAATTCTCATAAGATGATACATTTTACAGTACAGTTAACTCTGAACCCTTTCACACACTCCCTGACAGGCATCATAGAACAACATTGGCAGAGAATTAGAGGCAGGGCATCAATCTATACTTTGAAACACAACTGTAGCACAAGGGAGAAGAGGAGTCAAAAGCAGAAACAACCAGGTCCTTTGCTTTTGAAGTTTCAAATGTTCACATCCGTTGCAATATTACATGTGATAATTTTAGCATTGTAATAAAGTGGTTCTCATTTTTCAGAAAATATCTTTATTTAATGTGAATATCTTGAATATGAACTTGATATGAAGCCTTATAATTTCACAGAAAGGTAAAATTATACCTAAAAAGACACATCATACCCTTCCTCTCTTTCCCCAAAACAATTATGCACTATTCCTACCATTTTACAAACTAAATTATACATGCTAATTAACCATCTATAACCTAAAACTAAATAGATTTTTGAATTATGATTAAAAAAAACTAACAATAGAGGTTTGTAACAGTTGAGTTGTTTATTTTTACTGGAACAAATGGAACAAGATGGAAAAGGTGTAGTGCCAGGACCAGTGGGTTTGAGCTCCAGGGAGAGGTTGAACAGGCTAAGACTTTATTCCTTGGAGCGCACCTTATAGAGGTTTACAAAATCATGAGGAGAATACATTAGGTAAATGCAGTCTTTGCCCAGATTAGGGGAATTGAGAACCAGAGGACATGGGTTTTAGGTGATGGGGAAAAGATTTAATAGCAACAATAGACAATAGGTGCAGGAGTAGGCCATTTGGCCCTTCGAGCCAGCACCATCATTCACTGTGATCATGGCTGATCATCCACAATCAGTACCCCGTTCCCACCTTCTCCCTATATCCCTTGACTCCGCTATCTTTAAGAGCTCTATCTAACTCTCATAAATCATAATCATACTTTATTAGCCAACAGGGGCGGAAAACCCGGGGGGGGGGCAGAGGGGACACATCCCCCCCATGTTTTGAGTGGTGGGGGACATCCCCCCAAGTTTTTGTGTTCCCGATTTTAAAATTGCCGTTTTTAGCGCTGGATTGAACCTCCGAAGCCTCGCGTGTGTGTGAGTGTGCGCATGGCCGTCAAAAAATTGTGTTCCCCGTCCCCTCCATGTTTTGATACTGAGTTCCGTTCTTGTTAGCCAAGCATGTTTTGCAACATACAAGGAATTTGATTTTCCATACAGTCATACCAATATAAAGCAATAAAACACAAAAAATACATAAACCAAACATACAAAAAACATAAACATCCACCAGTGATTCTTCCACATTCCTCACTGTGATGGAAGGTGAAAAAAAAGTTAAATCTCTTCCTATCTTTGTTCTCCCGGGGTCGGGGGCCTCGAGCCTTCTGTTGACGGGACGATCTTTACTCACGTAGCTGGTGGTCGGGCCCTCCGCGTCGTGGCGATCAAGCTCCTGCATCGGGGGGGGATCACAGTTCCCCGTGCCGGGGTGATCGGACACCGGGTCAGGGCTGGACGAACCTCTTGCAACTTTGGAGCTTCCCGACATCGGTCTCTACCTGAGGCGAGCTCCTCGATGGTGAAATGAGGAGCATGATACATGTCGGGGCGGCCCAGCCCGAGGGAGGTACGGTGCCCATGTCGGGGCGGCCCAGCCCGAGGGAGGTACGGCGCCCATGTCGGGGCGGCCCAGCCCGAGGCTGAAGACGGCACGATACTCACGTGAGGGTGGCTGGGACGGTGTTCTGGCGGTGGTGGCCTGAGTCCAGGGTTCGGCCGCGGGCCAGCGGCTGCGTCAGCAGGACTGGTGGGCGGCATCTTCGACCACCCCGGGGCGCGGTGATTGAGCCGCGGGACAGTTTTTAACATCGCCCGGTGGGGTATCACCTCAGCGCAGAGGGAGAAGAGGTGGGAAGAGACTGCAGACCTAAAGACTTTTGCCTCCATCACAGTGAGGAGATGCTGGGTGGACTCACTGTGGTGGATGTTAATATGTGTTTATTGTTGTTTTTTATTGTATTGTATTGTATGTATGACTGCTGCAATTTCGTTCAGACTTCGGTCTGAATGACAATAAAGGCTATCTAATCTAATCTAATGATCCCAGGCAAGGGATCGCAGGCTCCGATGGCAAGTCCACGGCCCCGCGTTGGGGCTCAAAGTCAGTCTGGAGCAAGGCCGCCAGCTCCATGATGTTAGGCCGCAGAGCGACCGGAGATACGATCCGGAAAACAATCGCATCTCCGGCAAGGTAAGAGATTGAAAAAAAAGTTTCCCCCGACCCACCCCCCCCCCCCCCCCCCAGATAAAACCAGAAAACATTAACACATACTTTTAAAACACACTAAAAATAACAAAAAATATAAAAAGATAGACAGACCGTCGGCGAGGCTGCCATCAGAGAATCAGATTCCACTGCCTTCTGAGGCAGAGATTTCCAGATTCACAACTCTCTGGGTGAAACAGTTTTTCCTCATCTCCGTTTTAAATGGCCTACCCCTTATTCTTAAACTGTGGCCCTTGGTTCTGGACTCCCCCACCATTGGGAACATGTTTCCTGCCTCTAGCGTGTCCAATCCCCTAATAATCGTATATGTATCAATAAGATCCCCTCTCATCCTTCTAATTCCAGTGTATACAAGCCCAGTCACTCCATACTTTCAACATATGACAGTCCCACCATCCTGGGAATTAACCTTGTGAACCTACGCTGCACTCCCTCAATAGCAAGAATGTCCTTCCTCAAATTTGGAGACCAAAGCTGCACACCTGACCTGTACAACTGCAGAAGGACCTCTTTGCTCCTATACTCAAATCCTCTTGTTATGAAGGTCACCATGCCATTAGCTTTCTTCACTGCCTGCTGTACCTGCATGCTTACTTTCAGTGACTGATGTACAAGGACACCCAGATCTCATTGTACTTCCCCTTTTCCTAATTTGACACCATTCAGATATTACCTGAGGGAGTAACTTTTTTGGTTTACACAAAGTGTGGTAGGTGTATGGAACGAGCTGCCGTAGAACGTAGTTGAGGCAAGTACCATCACAGTGTTTAAGAAACATTGTTTTAGGTAGGTACGTGCTTAGGACAGGTTTAGAGAGATATGGGCCAAAACAGGCAGGTGGGATTAGTGTACATGGGGCATGTTAACCGGCATGGGCATTTTGGGACGAAGAGTCTGTTTCTGTATCACTATAATATTACCCGTCAATCCTCAGTGGAACTAACCTGCCGGAGGTCTGCAAGTTCTTTTAGTTCCTTTTCGTACCTGCATGCTGGCTCATTGTAGTGCTCTTCAATAAGATCCTATCAAATACAAAAAAAATAAATAAAGCAGAGCATTCAACATAATAGTTTGAAATGTAACTGAAAATGAATGAAGACTAAAACAAAAAAAGATAATCACAATATTGAGTGGCAGGAACATTGTGTGAAGAACAATGGGGACCCGGCGAGGGGTGGGGGGACAGCTATGAGGGATGGTGGGAGAACAAAGATGGACCCGGTGTGGAGGGGGGGGGGGAACTCTAGTTTAGAATCCTCTGCCCAGGGGAAAAGTCTGTGTTTGTTTGTTCATTTGTACCGGCGAAGGCGCTGTGCACACGGCAGCTAGCCAACAGTCGCTTGTCCTTTTCTTTTATTTTCACTTTTAATATTTTTTTTGTAGTTGTGTGTTGTGACTGTTGGCAGACCAATTTCCGTCTGGGGATGAATAAGGTTTATCGTATCATATGATAATTAATATTTAAATTGGTGGAAAGAGTATCTATCAAATGGGTTGCTTTGTCTTAGATGTCTGACTGTTGTTGAAGCTGCACCCATCCAAGTAAATTGAAATCATTATACGCCTGACTTGAGCCTTGCAGATGGTGGAAAGTCTTGAGATTTCCATTGTGGCTGTACCTCAATGTACTTGTGTATACGACAATAAACTCAACTTGAATCAACTTGGGAAGTCACAATTTGCTACAAGATAGCCAGGCTCTAACCTACTTTTGTATCCACAATATTTATGTAACCAGTTGAGATTCTTCTCGAGAGTCAAGAGTGTTTAATTGTCAAGATAAATGGAACAATAAAATTCTTACTTGCAGCAGCATAAAAGGCCTGTTAACACCAGGCACATAGATAATAAAGAAAAATTCTGTAACTATAACCTGATAGTGCAAAAAGTTCAAAGTCTTTGGTACAACCAAAGACAGTCTATAGTTCCTAGATTAGTGTTGTGTAGTGTTCAAGACACTGATAGTTGATGGGAAGGAACTATTCTTAAACCTGGTGCTCACAGTTTTCAGACTCTTGTATCTTCACTGTGGTAGGAATGAAATGAGAGCATGGTCAAGGTGGTATGGGTCTTTTTTGAGGCAGCCCTTCAGCCCTACAAAACCCTTCTATGGTGGGGAGGTCAGTATCCACGATGGACCGGACAGTGTTCACCACTCTGTCGTCTCCTTAGTTCTTAGCTGGTCGAGTTGCCATGATGCAACCAGTCATTATGCTTGATACCATACACCTGTGGTTAGTCCCACGATGCAGTTGGAATACAATGCTGGCCACTGTTGAAAACATTGATCATCAAGGGAAGGAGATAATAGAACATATGATAATGCCCTTTCTTAAAAAAAACACCTTCATGACTACTCACTTGTGAAACAAAATAGTTTTAAGAATTGCATAATGTCGTCGGATAATCATTAAAATTCTCATTTTATATAATTCTCAGCAACTCATCCTCATTGAATCCTCATGCAACTTTGATGAAGATTTTCACTTGGGTGGGTGGCAAGAGCTTTGTACTAGCCAAGCACAGCAGAATGAAATTGGAACACTGCAAAGCTTTGCGACGGCAGTAGGATAAAAATATTATACAGATGTATTTCTTATCAAGATCCTCAATTATGTCATTATAGGTGATTACCAACCTTCAAAGGCATCGTCAGTTCAACGTCTTTTGTCTCCTTCAGACCAAGAGGAATCATGGGAACACTAACAGACTCACTGCAATACAAAAATAGATAATTACATGTTTATGTTACCTTTACTTTCACTTATGGTTAGCTTTAAATGTTCATAATTGTTACTAAACCCTACTAAATGGACAGGTACATGGATCGGAAAGGTTTAGAGGGATATGGGCCAAAAGCGGTCAGCTAGGACTAGTATAGATGAGGCACCTTGCTCAGTTAGGCCAAAGGGCCTGTTTCAGTGCTGTATGTGCAAGGTCATGTGCTGTTTCAGTGCTAAACCCCGCCAGCACCAGGGTGTCAGATGTCCTTGCACATCAATCTTACTAAAATCCTCCCTGGTGACCACATTTTCTGGCACAATGGGGGTCTCCCTGAAGATTACAGTTGCCGTGCTTGTGTTCTGAGAGGTTGTGACTGCCGAGTCTGTCGGGTGCTTTTAGCGATCAAATTATGTCGCCATTCCTTCATAAACATTGCATCATATTCTTGGAGCCCTATCTTATGACAATGTTGTTGTATCTTCACCAATCTTCAAAAAGGTAAACTACATCCTACTCCTATCACATGAATAGAATCACATGAAGAGCAGATGCAGAAGTTGATGATGAGAAAAGGATGCACCATGGGTAGGATGTTCAATTTGAAGACAGTATCCCCATGTTGTTAATCCTCATGTTTTGGTTAGAATCGTTAGAAATTTACATCAATTTACATGAAATCCAGCTTCAATTTTAGTCTAAAATGAATGGTAACATGAATGCTAACACCCAAAGTGACTGCATCATGATCCAACACTGGATTCTGATCACCTAACAACATAATTACAGTAAACTCATTTATCTGGTATTTATGTGTTCAGAGTTCTCATGCAACATTCTAAAATTTCTAATATCAAGCAATTTTATAACAAATTTTCCAGAACTTAATACAAGGCTTTCTTGTTTATATGTTTAAATGCAAGTATACCACTCTTGTAGGCTAATTATGACAAATATCCTCCTTAAGCATTTGGCACTTCATATGATGGTGATTAGTTATGATCATTTTTGTTGTATTTTAAACAAATATTAATCGAAGCACCATAGCATCATAGAGCACAGAAACGGGCCTTTCAGCCCAACTTGCCCGTGCTGACCAAGATGTCCCATCTACACTAGTCCCACCAGCTCAGGTTTGTCCCAAATGTTTAAACCTTTCCTATCCACGTACCTGTCAAAATGTTTGTTAAATGTTGTTATAGTATCTCCTAATCAGTGAGGTTTCCCCTCATCCTTCTGAACTCCAATGATTTGAAAACCAGCGCCATCAAACACTATACTCCTTGATCCATTTGCTCTAAAGTAGGTGCAGCACATACTTTAGTGTCATCTTCAAACTTACTAATCATGCCTTGTACATTCTCATACAAATCGTTGATATAAACCACAAAATGGGCCCATCACTGATCCGAGGCACACCACTAGTCAGTTTCTGGTCCAAAAAACAACCTTCCACCATCATCCTCCATTTACTTCCATTAAGCCAACTCATCATAGAGTCAGCTCAGTCTCCCTGGATCACATGCAATCTAATCTTCCAGAACAGGCACTATGCGGAAACTTATCAAATGCTGTGCTGATGTCCATATAGACAACTTTTATGCCTTTGCCCTCAAAAACGTTTTTAGTTACTTTAAAAAAAAAAATTTTTATATAAAGTTCAGCAATTCATTTAAAATATTTATGCAATGAATACCAGTTTGTAATTTATAGTTTTTTTTTTGTAGAAACAATTTTTATACATTCGGCAAACCATACCTCAGCCCCCCTCATCTATCACCAGAGGACATTGTTGTACAGTGACCACTGGCCGAGTGGACACTGCATGTCAACGGCAAAAATGAAAAACTTTGCACAAGAGGCAGTAATGCTCAGTTAACCAATCGTGGAGAAGGTACTGATTTTGTGAAAGGCTACACCAAATTTATAGCCTGCTTTTAATTTTCAAGTGCTAAACTAGCTGTTCTCAGTTTGAACAGCAGTCACGGATCTACAATTAGTATCAGTTTTGCTGAGGCTGGAGAATGGAGGAATGTGGTAAATCAAGACAAAGTAGTAGGGGGTAGAGAAAATGCTTCTTCTTGATTGCTATTCAGTGACATTAGCTTGTTATGTTGAGCAGGGTTAGCTGTGATATTTTCTATAGTGATTTATCACTCAGTCCGTTTTCACATCTCCAAAATGGGCCCAAGACTGCACAGTGCACTATGGAACCGCACTCCAGAAAGTTTAAAGGAACAAATAGTTCAGAAAATAAGTTTCAGAAACAAATAATGCACCAGAAACATTTTGCAGTTTCCCTTTCATAAGTCATGGGAGTAGAATTAGGCCATTCGGCCCATCAAGTCTACTCCGCCATTCAATCATGGCTGTCTATCTTTCCCTCTGAACCCCTATTCTCCTGCCTTCTCCCCATAACCTCTGACACCCGTACTAATCAAGAATCTATCCATCTCTGCCTTAGAAATATATCAACTGATTTGGTCTCCACAGCCTTCTGTGGCAAAGAATTCTAGAGATTCACCACCCTCTGACTAAAGGAATTTCTCCTCATCTCCTTCCTAAAAGAACGTCCTCGAATTCTGAGCCAATGACCTTTAGTTCTAGACTTTCCCACTAGTGGAAACACCCTCTCCACACACAAGAATAGTGAAAGTGCATAGAGTGTATGGTTCAATGAGGCCCTACCTCATTTTCCTAAATTCCAGCGAGTGCAGGCCTAGTGCTGACAAATGCTCATCATAGGTTCATCTATTCATTCCTGGGATAATTCTTGTAAACCTCCTCTGGACGCTCTCCAGAGCTAGCACATCCTTCCTCAGATATGGTGCCGAAAATTGCTCATAATATTCTAAATGCGGCCTTACCAGCGCCTTAGAGCCTCAACATTACATGCCTGTTTTTATATACAAGCCCTTTCGAAATAAATGCTAGCATTGAATTTGCTTTCTTTACTACCAATTCAACTTGCAGATTAACTTTTTATGAATCCTGCACCAGCGATCCCAAGTTCCTTTGCATCTCCAATTTCTGGATTCTCTTCCCATTTAGAAAATAGTCTACGCCCCGATTTCTACTACCACTACGATACACTATATTCCATCTGTCACTTCTCTGCCCACTCTCCTAAATGTCCAAGTCCTTCTGCAGTCCCTGCTTTCCCTACACTACCTGTAGGGGAGGGGAGAGAGAAGGGGAGGGGAGAGGAAAGAAAAGGGGAGGGAAGGGGAGAGGAGGGAAGGGAGGGGAGAGGAGAGAGAGAAGGGGAGGGGAGAGAGAGAAGGAGAGGAGAGAGAGAGAAGGGGAGGGGAGAGAGAGAAGGGGAGGGGAGAGAGAGAAGGGGAGGGGAGAGAGAGAGAGGGGGGGGAGAGAGAGAGGGAGGGGGGGGGGAGAGAGAGGGGGGGGGGGGAGAGAGAAGGGGAGGGGAGAGAGAGAAGGGGAGGGGAGAGAGAGAAGGGGAGGGAGAGAGAGAGGGAGAGAGAAGGAGAGGGAGAGAGAGAGGGGGGATAGAGGGGAGAGAGAGAAGGGGAGGGGAGAGAGAGGAGGGGAGAGAGAGAAGGGGAGGGGAGAGAGAGAAGGGGAGGGGAGAGAGAGAAGGGGAGGGGAGAGAGAGAAGGGGAGGGGAGAGAGAGAAGGGGGGGGGGGAGAGAGAGAAGGGGAGGGGAGAGAGAGAAGGGAGGGGAGAGAGAGAAGGGAGGGGAGAGAGAGAAGGGAGGGGAGAGAGAAGGGGAGGGGATGAGAGAAGGGGAGGGGAGGGGAGAGAGAAGGGGGGGAGAGAGAAGGGGAGAGAAGGGGAGAGAGAGAAGGGGAGGGGAGAGAGAAGGGGAGGGGAGAGAGAAGGGGAGGGGAGAGAGAAGGGGAGGGGAGAGAGAAGGGGAGGGGAGAGAGAAGGGGAGGGAAGAGAGAAGGGGAGGGAAGAGAGAAGGGGAGGGGAGAGAGAAGGGGGGGGGGAGAAGGGGGGGGAAGAAGGGGGGGGGGGAAAGAAGGGGAGGGGGGGGGAAGAAGGGGAGGGGGGGGAAGAAGGGGAGGGGGGGAAGAAGGGGAGGGGGGAAGAAGGGGAGGGGGGAAGAAGGGGAGGGGGGAAGGGGAGGGGGGGGGGAAGAAGGGGAGGGGGGGAAGAAGGGGAGGGGGGGAAGAAGGAGAGGGGGGGAAGAAGGAGAGGGGGGGAAGAAGGAGGGAGGGGGGGGGGGGGGGGGGTGGAGAAGGAGTGGAGAAACTTTTAAGAAGCCAGAAAACTTTTAATAAGCCAGAGATACACAGCTGCGAAGTTTGGCGGGCATTTAACATTACCAGTCGGTTATTCTTGGTTCTGAAAACTCGTGCTTACGTATTTTTCCCCTCAATGAGCCAATGAAAATGCCCGGTCAGCAAAGGTGATTAACTAAAACTACCAAAAACGACCTCGACTACCCATAACTACATGGCGACCCCACTACCACTGCACCTACGACTACAGGATTATCGATTTTCTCCATGGCGACCAATTTTTGGTCGCAGAAAAATTCTCAACATGTTGACAAATTTGCATCGACCATACTGAAGCCCCGACTAGTTCCCAGAATGCAAGGAACTCCTCACGACCATGAAGGAGACTCGCCAGAGACTACCAGCGAACATGTGGTGACCATGAGGCGAGTGCAGAGTCTCCTGCACTTGCCTAAAAAGTCGCCTATGTGGGACAGGCCCTTTACGCTACGATTTTCCCAGTCTATATTGGGAAAGTTAAAATCCCCTACTTTAACAACCTTATTTGACCTGCAGCTGTCTGCAATGTCCCAGCACATTTGTTCTTCTAATTCCCATTAACTAATTGGGAGTCTGTAGTATACCCCCAACAAGGCGATCATCTATTTCTTGTTCCTCAGCTCCACCCATATAGCCTCACTAGACGAACCATCCATAATGTCACCTCTGAACACAGCTATGGCATCCTCCTTCACCAGCAATGCTACCCCCCCCTCCTCTTTTTCCCTCTCCTGAAGCTCCTGTACCCCGGAACATTGAGCTGTCAGTCCTGCCCATCCATCTAGTTCTATGTTTCATTCCCATCTTCCTTTCTTATCAGATTCCATCATTTATACTCTTTAATCTTCTCCACTTATCACCTCCAGCCTTGCCAACAACCTTCATCTTTCTCTCCCCTACCTGATTCGTCAGCTAATCAAATTCCCACTCACCTATATCCACCTATCACTTGTCAGGCTTTACCCTTTCCCCACCCCTCTTTTCCAGCTTACCCCGCTACTCCCATCAGTCTGAAGAAGGGTCCTGTCCTAAAATGTCGCCCATCCGTTTCCCACCGCAGACACTGTCTGACCCACTGAGTTCCTCCAGAAGTTTGTTTTTTAACTTATTTTTTTTAAGTGCTGCACAATTATAGTGATGGACCTTGCTTAACAATTCCATATGTACATGAGATAATCAGGTTTTTGCTTGTTTTAGCAGTGCTGCTTGTTTATTTATGTATTGTATTTATTTACCTTTCTTGTACATCAGTGGAGCTGCATACTAAATCTCGTTGACAATAAAAGATATATTATTATATTATTATTATTGTCATGTGCCACTGAGTCATTAAGATAAAGAAAGTCCATTGTAACACACTAGAATTATAATAAAAAGAAAAAAATGGCAAATGTTGCTGATCTTCATCTAATTATCCTGTATTAAGTTACCTTATAACCATATAACAATTACAGCACGGAAACAGGCCATCTCGGCCCTTCTAGTCCGTGCCGAACACTTATTCTCCCCTAGTCCCACTCAGCACTCAGACCATAATCCTCCATTCCTTTCCCGTCCATATACCTATCCAATTTATTTTTAAATGATAAAATCCACTGGGAGCTCATTCAATACAGCTACCATTCTCTGAGTAAAGAAGTTCCCCCTCATGTTACCCCTAAACTTTTGTCCCTTAATTCTCAAATCATGTCCTCTTGTTTGAATCTTCCCTACTCTCAATGGAAAAAGCTTATCCACGTCAACTCTCTATCCCTCTCATCATTTTAAAGACCTCTATCAAGTCCCCCCTTAACCATCTGCGCTCCAAAGAATAAAGACCTATCTTGTTCAGCCTTTCTCTGTAACTTGGGTGCTGAAACCCAGGCAACATTCTAGTAAATCTACTCTGTACTCTCTCCATTTTGTTGACATTTTTCCTATAATTTGGCGACCAAAATTGTACACCATACTCCAGAATTGGCCTCACCAATGCCTTGGACAACTTTAACATTACATCCCAACTTCTATACTCAATGTTCTGATTTATAAAGGCTAGCACACCAAAAGCTTTCTTTACCACCCTATCTACATGAAACTCCAGGGAACTATGCAGTTATTCCTAGATCCCTCTGTTCAACTGCATTCCTCAATTCGCTACCATTTACCATGTAGCAAATTACCTTTGAGATTCTGTCTTAACAGTTCCTGTAATTAGGCAAAAAAAAGAATGGCAACTGGAAGATTAATTCTCTGTGATTTCTGCAATACTGACCCATCCAGCAATGATGCCTTGTGGAGGCTGCCATGTAGCTCCTATATTCATGTAGTTGCTTGAGAATATGATTATTGATTTTCAAATTAAAAGAAAAGGGTAATGGGAGAATGAAGAAGTGAATGGTGGTGGGAGTAGTGGAAAGTGCACTTCTGTAACAAGGCTATTCCAATTTATATTTGTGTTCCATAACAAGTGAAAATGAAAGCAAAATTGTATAATGTGGAAACAATATGTCAAGCAGCAAATAAACAGCGATAAACACTGGTCTATGGAAATTATGGATGCAATTGGACTTGCCATGAAGATAAAGGATTTGTTGAAAAGTTTTAGGTGTGTCCCTCCCATTATAACTCTGTCACGGGGTGAGTACATACATAAAAAGTCAACTTGACCTTTCTGTAAATTTGGATTGGTGTCAAAGTTGCATTCTACTATTGCTAAATTTTGTACTCGGCACGGACTTGTAGGGCCGAGATGGCCTGTTTCCGTGCTGTAATTGTTATATGGCTATTGCAAAGGATAGCTTATCTTTTGTAAAGCTGTTAAATATTAAAAAATAAAAAGTCAGTTTGAAAGCAAGCTATCCAAAATTGACATGGATTTGCAAAAATAAAGCCATGGACTTTAATGAGCTTGTTATTCTTGAATAAGTTTACAAAATTCTTTAGCAGGAATTATAGAATATTGATTAAAAAAACTATTTGGTTATGATTTAGCATGATCTTCAAAAAGTAGTTGTTAATATATTAGATAATGATAACATAAATAGCGCAGAGTAAAACAGAATGTGACTGCTTCTATAAAGATGCTGTAAGATCAATAGGCTTTGAATGTGAAAAGAGTAAGTTCCTTAGACTAGAAGAATGTAAGTGATTTACTATGAGGATCGTATGACTAATGTTCTGACATACATATTCAGGACTTGAATTCGGAAACTAAGGAAATAACATAAACACTTGTAGTGTTTAGGATATTGTCAGAGATGTCTCTATTCCATCTCTTACTAAAGGGATAGAAAGATTGGATGGGATAAAACTACTTAAAAATGTGCTTAAAAGGGTGCAGTATAACGTGGATAAATGTGAGGTTATCCACTTTGGTAGCAAGAACAAGGCGGCAAATTATTATCTGAATGGTGTCAGATTAGGTAAAGGGGAGGTGCAACGAGACCTGGGTGTCGTTGTACATCAGTCACTGAAAGTAAGCATGCAGGTAAAGCAGGCAGTGAAGAAAGCTAATGGAATAGCGAGAGGATTTGAGTTTAGGAGCAAGGAGGTCCTATTGCAGTTGTACAGGGCCCTGGTGTATTGTGTGCAGTTTTGGTCTCCTAATTTGAGGAAGGACATTTTTGCTATTGAGTGAGTGCAATTTAGGTTCACCAGGTTAATTCCCATGATGGCGGAACTGACAAATGATGAAAGAATGGATCGACTGGGCTTATATTCATTGGATGAGAGGGGATCTTATAGAAACATTAAAAATTCTTAAGGGATTGGACAGGTTAGATGCATGAAAAATGTTCCCCATGTTGGGAGAGCCCAGAACCATGGGACACAGATTAAGAATAAGGGGTAGCATTTAGGACTGAGGAAAAATGTTTTCACGCAGAGAGTTGTGAATCTATGGAATTTTCTGCC
Organism: Amblyraja radiata; assembly: GCF_010909765.2. Lineage (NCBI taxonomy): Eukaryota > Metazoa > Chordata > Chondrichthyes > Rajiformes > Rajidae > Amblyraja > Amblyraja radiata. The sequence goes on along the minus strand of NC_045959.1, from coordinate 113,364,271 downwards.
ACAGAAAGCAGTGGAGGCCAATTCACTGGATGTATTCAACAAAGAGTTAGATATAGCTCTTAGGGATCACAGACTCAAGGGGTATGGGGAAAAACAGGAACAGGGTACTGATTCGGGATGATAAGCCATGATCATATTGAATGGCAGTGTTGGCTTGAAGGGCCAACACCCAGTAAAGTAATGTGGCCCAAATGGGAAAATGCATTGCCGTGGAAAGTAAGGGCAGAAACAGGCTGTAGGCTGTGGCTGCAATGTATCATTTACTCTTTTGACTGTAGGATTGTGAACATTCCAATCAAATTGAAAAACAGTATAATATTATATCCTGTGTAAACAAGACATTGCAGTTCACGATGAGCAAATGTTTAGGTGGCCAAGTCTTGGAAGAATTTTAATTTGTGACAGTTGAGATTTTCAAAGGTTGGTTTGGGTGTAATTGATTGCTTGGAATTTCAGGTGTTCAGCATAGACAATAGACAATAGGTGCAGGAGTAGGCAATTCGGCCCTTCGAGCCAGCACTGCAATTCAATGTGATCATGGCTGATCATCCCCAATCAGTATCCCACTCCTGCCTTCTCCCCATATCCCCTGACTCCACTATCTTTAAGAGCCCTATCTAGCTCTCTCTTGAAAGTATCCAGAGAACCAGCCTCCACCTCAGCCTCTGAGGCAGAGAATTCCACAGACTCACAACTCTCTGTGAGAAAAAGTGTTTCCTCGTCTCCGTTCTAAATGGCTTACCCCTTATTCTAAAACTGTGGCCCCTGGTTCTGGACTCCCCCAACATTGGGAACATGTTTCCTGCCTCTAGCGTGTCCAAAAACCTTAACAACCTTATATGTTTCAATAAGATCCCTTCTCATCCTTCTAAAGCCCAGCCGCTCCACTCTCTCAGCATATGGCAGTCCCGCCATCCCGGGAATTAACCTTGTACTCCCTCAATAGCAAGAATGTCCTTCCTCAAATTAGGGGACCAAAACTGCACACAATACTCCAGGTGTGGTCTCACTAGGGCTCTGTACAACTGCAGAAGGACCTCTTTGCTCCTATACTGAACTCCTCTTGTTATAAAGGCCAACATGCCATTCGCTTTCTTCACTGCCTGCTGTACCTGCATGCTTACTTTCATAGACTGATGAACAAGGACCCCCAGATCCCGTTGTACTTCCCCTTTTCCCAACTTGATGCCATTTAGATAGTAATCTGCCTTCCTGTTTTTGATACCAAAGTGGATAACCTCATTTATCCACATTAAACTTCATCTGCCATGCATCTGCCCACTCCTCCAACCTGTCCAAGTCACCCTGCATTCTCAAAGCATCCCCCTCACAGTTCACACTGCCACCCAGCTTTGTGTCATGTGCAAATTTGCTAATGTTACTTTGAATCCCTTTATCCAAATCATCCAAACCTAGAACAGTATAGCACAACAACAAAGTCCCATTCCCTCTCTTTCCCGCCCCCTTCCCTCGCTTGTGCCCCACCTATTTCTCCTTCCAGCATTTCCCCCCTCCCCCCGCTATTTTCCTCCACCTGGCTTCATCATCCACAACTCTTTAAACCTGTCTCACACCTACTGTTTTTATTTCTGGCCTTTGTTTCAATCATTTGCCTGTCGCCCCTCACTTGTGTCAACCCATTACCTGTTTAATTTAGTTTAATAGAGCCTCTCGCCTTTTCTAGCTTACTTCTCCCCCCCCCCGACAATTAGTCTGAAGATGGCCCTTGATCTGAAACGTTGCCTGTCCATTTTCTCCAGATATACTGCTTGACCTGCTGAGTTACTCCAGCACTTTGTGTCCTTCGGCCCAGAATGTCCATGCTGAACATAATGCCTAAATAAACTAATCTCATCTGCCTGCACATGATCCAGGTCCCTCCAATCCCAGCATATCCATGTGCCTATCCAAAAGCCTCTTAAATGCCACTTGCGTATCTGTCTTCACCACCACCCCTCTAGCAGTGTGTTCCGGCACACAACATGTGTACATGCAAAATGCCCCTTGCGTCTCCTTTGTCCTTCTCACTTTAAAACTGTGACAATTCTGGGAGAAAAGGCACAGATTTTTCACTTTACCATACAATATGATATGATCAATTTTATTAATCTCAGGAGGGAAATTGGCCTGCCAACCGTCATAAAACACAACAGGATACATGAAACATGAAATTGTATATACTTCCACCAGGTCTCCCCTCAACCTCCTGTGTTCTTGAGAAAACTAACTAATACCCCCTAATCCAGGCAGCATTCTGGTACACCTCTTCTGCACCCTCTCCAAAAACTCATCTAGTCAAATATCAGCAGGCATGAAGCTGTTCCTGAATCAGACAATATTTAAGGTGCCGAAATGAAGAGTGACAAAGACGCTACTGGGAGATCAAGCAAAAAGGAGCTTTCAAGAGACAAAAGCATTCAGTGAAAGCAATAATTAAACTACTAATGGGTGTATGGTATTTTTTTGGATAATTCTGGCAGCATTTCAACCAAGCAGTAATCTGTAAGAACATTAGTTTTGATCTACAAGAGACAAGAGACATTTATTGTCACATGCACCAATTGGTACAGTGAAATTTGTGGTTACCATACAGCCATACGAATAAAAAAAAAGGACACAGAACACGATAGTCTTTAACACAAACATCCCCACACAGCGGAATCAAAGTTTCCCACTGTGAGGGAAGGCACCAAAGTTCAGTCGGAAGGCACAGTTGTTCACCCGTGGTCGGAGCCTCCCGAGCCCCCCGCTGTCACCGCTACGGGCCGCCCGATGCTCAGGCCCTCTCGCCGAGATGATGGAACTCCGACGTCGGAACGGGAGAACATTCTCAGCGGCTTGGACCTCCGAATCGGCCACTTCCTACCGCTCCTGAAGTCCACAGCGCCCCCGCAATGGGATCCCAGGACTCCACGAGGTTGGTCAGCTCCGCCCACGGCTGTGCTCCGCAAACCACAGCTCCCCGATGCTGAAACAGCAGGCCCAACACCCCGGAGCTTCAACGACGATCCGGGTACGGCATCGCCCACTCCACGGTGTATCCAGCGCTGCGCCGCTGCTGAAGCTTTGGCCGGTCTCCGGCAGAAAAGGCAGCGCCAATCCAGTTGTGATGCCACGAAGGGGGGGCAAGGACGTGACTCGGAGAATAGACGCATCCTCGCCAGGAGGTGACTGGGAAACGGTTTCCCCCTTACCTTACCCCCCCCCCCCCCGCCCCCACATAGAATTACTAAAAAAATCCTCCAAAACATACTTTTAAACAAAAAATTTAAAAAAGATAGAAAAACAGATGGACTATAGGCAGAGGCTGTCATCATGCGGCGCCCCTAGTGGCTAACGAGAGTCTGGGCAAAAACGCAGTCAGGAGGAAGAGGAAGGAGATTCTGCAACGCGAGTTTAGAGAGTTAGGAAGAAGACTGAAAAGCAGGACTTCTAGGGTTGTTATCTCTGGATTGCTTCCAGTACCTCATGCTGTTGAGGGCAGGAACAGGGCGATAAGGGATCTTAATGTGTGGCTGAGGGGCTGGTGCAGGGATTTAGATTTATAGACCACTGGGATCTCTTATGGGTTAGGGGACCTGTGCTTGACTTAACATGAAATGGATTGTTGGCCCTGCACTCACTGTACTTGACTTGTCTTGACCCACAACACCCATGCTAGCGCTCCAGAACCCTATTGGAATTGGAATTGGTGGAGAGGTGGAATATTGCGTTGGGGACCAGCCCTCCCGTGTGAACCTGGGACCCAACGGATCCCACTTAGTCTAGTATCCTATGTAAATGTGCTGCATGACAATGCCTAAATCTAAGTACAGCTGGTAATTCACAAATGTCTTCATCACCAGCTGTGCTCAATTACAAGAAGCAATACAACAAAGTAGTAAACTAATGTAAAATCATAAAGTTGGGTGAGGCTAATCTTTAAACTCATCCACTGTAATTTTTTATTTGATCAAAATTAACAACTCAGTGATTGCTCAGTATTTTATTGTACTGTAAACAAGTTCTACCTTCTCTTAAACACGTCAAATATTTTGCTCCCAACACCCACCAATGTCCCAGCCACCCATCGTCCTCCAGCTTGTGGACCTGGAGCCCAAGGATGCCCTTGATTTTTAAAATTTACATTATTCTTTCAAACTCCTTTACAGCCTTTTTCAATTTTCCTTTTGCGATCCCCTCATCCAGTTTGAAGCATCCTCCAACCTATCAGATGCTTTCAATTCTAGCCTCATCATCACCAAATTTAATAACTGCACCACAAATTACTGTATATTCAATTCCCAGTCTTCTAGACTTCTCTTAAAAACACTTAAAACCTCTTTGACCAGGATTGTTGTCAGATAACATCCACCAAATGTTCTTTGAAAGGTGCTCCCAAGCGACACCTTTGTTTTATGACAGAACATCATAATTTTCGTACCTTTATTTGAAAACAGAACTACAGATAGAGTCGTATAGTCAGAGAGCCCTACAGCATGGAAACAGGCTCTTTGGTCCACCTTGAACATGCCGATCAAGTTGACATTCTGGGCTAGTCCCATTTGCCCGCATTTGGAAGGAAAAGGTTGAGAATGATATGGGCCAAACACAAGCAATGCGACTAGCTCAGGTAAATATCTTGAATGGCATTGATGAGCTAGGATGAAGAGCCTGTTTCCATGCTCTATTACTCTATGACATCAACATGAAATAAGTTTTATAATTGTAAATCTTTCATTTTACAATAAAGCCGAAGGTTGCATTCTATTGACATATTATGTTATATTGCTGAGATTAAGAATTTAATGAAGCAATGGCATACTGATTCATGGAAATAGACCACAAGATATTGCTGACTTTACCTTGCACTAAATGTTATTCCCTTATCATATATCTATACACTGTAAATGGTTTGATTGTAATCATGTAGTGTCTTTCCCTTGACTGCACAGCAGACACAAAAGATTTTCACTGTACCTTCCGGAAGTGGCGGCGCTGTTAACAGCTGCGGCTCGCCTGCAGTCCGTCTCTTTTTACTTTTTTCTGTTGTTTTTTTGTGTCTTGTTTTGGTTACGTTTTAGTTTGTTGGGTTGTGTTAGGGAGGGGGGGGGGGGGGGGGTGGTGAAACATGTTCTCTGTCTCTTCCTTCGGAGGAATGCGACTTTTTCGTGTCATATCCCTCTTCTCGGCCTCTGTCTGCGCTGAGGCCTAATGGCGGAGCTGGCGGCCTCCAGCCTGCGACTGACCCCGAGGCACCGGAGGCAGAGCCAGCCAGGACTCACCAACGAGAGGCTGGTCGTCTTCAGGGCTGAGGCAGCGGTGGCCCGACTTGCTGGTGCGGCGTTCTGGCTGTCGGCGGCGGCCTGGAGCTGATGCAGCGGGGCTCGGAGCTGAGACTGCGGGACCCGGAGCTGGGGCGGCGGCCTGGAGCTGGGGCGGCTGCCCGGAGCTGGGGCAGCGGCCGGGAGTGGAGACTGCGGGACCCGGAGCTGGGGCGGCGGCCCGGAGCGGAGACTGCGGGACCCGGAGCTGGGGCAGCGGCCCGGAGCGGAGACTGCGGGAGCTGGGGCAGCGGCCCGGAGCGGAGACTGTGGGACCCGGAGCTGGGGCAGCGGCCCGGAGCGGAGACTGCGGGACCCGGAGCTGGGACAGCGGCCCGGAGCGGAGACTGCGGGACCCGGAGCTGGGGCAGCGGCCCGGAGCGGAGACTGCGGGACCCGGAGCTGGGGCGGCGGCCCGGAGCAGAGACTGCGGGACCCGGAGCTGGGGCAGCGGGCCGGAGCAGAGACTGCGGGACCCGGAGCTGGGGCGGCGGCCCGGAGCGGAGACTGCGGGACCCGGAGCTGGGGCGGCGGCCCGGAGCGGAGACTGCGGGACCCGGAGCAGCGGCCCGGAGCGGAGACAGCGGGACCCGGAGCTGGGGCGGCGGCTCGGAGCTGAGACTGCGCGAGCTGGGGCAGCGGCCCGGAGCGGAGACTGCGGGACCCGGAGCTGGGGCAGCGGCCCGGAGCGGTGACTGCGGGAGCTGGGGCGGCGGCCCGGAGCGGAGACTGCGGGACCCGTAGCTGGGGCAGCGGCCCGGAGCGGAGACTGCGGGACCCGGAGCTGGGGCGGCGGCCTGGAGATGGGGCGGCTGCCCGGAGCTGATGCTGTGGTGGGCCGTCTCGGAGCGGAGACTGCGTTCCGGCTTTCGGCGGTGGCGACATCACCACGGAGGTCCGCTGGACTGGAGGGCGGCATCTCCGTCCTGGATCGATCGCCTCAGCGCAGAGGGAGAACAAGGAGGGAAGAGACGGAGACTAAGACTTTGCCTCCATCAGAGTGAGGATGTGCTTGGTGAACTCACTGTGGTGGATGTTTAATTTGTGTTTATTGTATGTTTTGTTTTTATTGGTTCTGTGTATGACTGCAGGCAACGTAATTTTGTTCAGACCGAAAGGTCTGAATGACAATAAAGGAATCTAATCTAATCGAATCTACACATGACAATAAACTAAACATTCCCTACAAATTTCCATTAATTTCACATTTTTGTTTTATAGAATTTCCACGAATACCACAATAGGATCACCCAGACTTACACCACAGGGTGCAATAAAAGAATGATAGAAAGCTTAATTTGCAATGAATAGACAATAGGTGCAGGAGTAGGCCATTCAGCCCTTCGAGCCAGCTCCGCCATTCAATGTGATCATGGCTGATCATCCACAATCAGTACCCCATTCCTGCCTTCTCCCCATATCCCCTGACTCTGCTATCTTTAAGAGCCCTATCTAGCTCTCTCTTGATAGTATCCAGTGAACCGGCCTCCACCGCCCCCTGAGGCAGAGAATTCCAAAGACTCACAACTCTCTGTGTGAAAAAGTGTTTCCTGATCTCTGTTCTAAATGGCTTATCCCTTATTCTTATACTGTGGCCGCTGGTTCTGGACACCCCCAACATCGGGAATATGTTTCCTGCCTCTAGCGTGTTCAAACCATTAATAATCTTACATGTTTCAATAAGATCCTCTCTCATCCTTCTAAACTCCAGCGTATACAAGCCCAGCCGCTCCATTCTCTCAGCATATGACAGTCCCGCCATCCCGGGAATTAACCTTGTGCACCTACGCTGCACCTCAATAGCAAGAATGTCCTTCCTCAAATCTGGAGACCAAAACTGTACACAATACTCCAGCTGTGGTCTCACTGGAGCCCTGTACGGTTGTTACATGGACCTCACAGCTAGGAGACACTATTAACTAAACAGTCAAAGCAAACAAAAAACCATTTGAATAATGAAAAGAAATGGAACCAAGGTATTTAAATTTTTCTCCAAGCGACAGTGAAACATTACTCTTTTATTGCCAGTAGTTTTGATATACTACCTAGTTTTTTTAAACATGCAACCTTCATCTCAAATTATATTTCAATAGCTAATTAAAATAGATATTAAATAAACAAATCACAAATTAAAATACAACAGGCTCTAAAATTATTGAGAGATGCAGCATAGAAACTGGCCCTTCAGCCCACTGAGTATGCACCAATGTAACTCAAGAGAGAGTTAGATTTAGCTCTTAGGGCTAAAGGAATCAAGGTATATGGGGAAAAAGCAGGAACAGGGTACTGATTTTAGATGATCAGCCATGATCATATTGAATAGCAGTGCTCGCTCGAAGGGCCGAATGGTCTACTGCACCTACTTTTCTATGTTTCTAACCCATTTTATTCTTCCCATGTTCAGATTTGTCCCGTCCTAGACTTTACCATTTACTTACAAACATCTAGTGGTCAGTTATCCTACAAACCCGTATGTCTTTGGGATATGGGAGGAAACCAGAGCACTCTGGAGGAAACCCATGTTATCATAGGGAGAATGCGCAAACTCCACATAGACAGCCTCCAAGGTTAAGATTGATTCAGAGTATCTGGAGTAGTGAAACAGCAGGTCCACTGACTGAAGAACAGTGAAACTTTTTTTGATACAATCATTTTATATGACAGCCTGTAGCTGACATACCATGTGCTTCCAACGTGGCAAATTAAATGTCATCATAATAAAATTTCCTGGGAAAATATCAACAACAAATTACAGGAATAGGATAAAATAAACATGAATAAATTACTTCTCGTTCTGATATACTTCCACTGAGCTGTTCAGTTCCTCAAGTTCCTCCTTCAGCAGCTGCAAGTTAGAGTTCACAAAACTCAGTTCCAAAGCCACAGTCTCCTTCACTTTGTTGTTGGTCGTAGCTCTGCAATATTATTAGACATTTAAAATTATTCAAAAGTGAGCACGATAACAATTTTAATATTCATCCTTTGTAAATCCACAATCAATAAAAAAAACACTACAGCCCAAGACCTTAAGTACAAGTTGAGCAAATTCTTGCAACCAATCAGATGTTTATAGCCAACAACAAAATTGAGCATACAATTTGAAATGCAATTTATTACAGTACTGAGGCAATGTCAAGTTATCAGAGGTAAATGTAAAAGATACTACACAACATGGAAGAAATAAACACACCATAACACAAGTTCACAGTCTAATCTATGTTAATAAATAAATAAATATACAAGGGATGTGAATTCCAGAAACTAACAGTATACATAAATTGATATTGTTTTTGGTTCTCTAGATGTCATGAGTGGGTGTATCATAGGGTTCAGGCTTTTACTATTTATTGGTTTCTTCAAAATGATTTGGTGAAGAAATCAAAAGATCCAGTCAATAAATTTGGAGCTGACTTTGGAGGTTGGAAGGCAAGTTGTAAAGTGGATAAAAGGAGGCGACAAAGGGACATAGATAGAGTGGACAAAGATCAATTCTCTCAATCAAGTATCTCTGAGAGGAAGCATCAGAATTGGAAAGGCCAATTTCTAGTCATGCAGTACTGAAATACATATGGTGTCACACATGAATTTCCAAGTCATTGTTTTGTGTACAGACTGGATTATTGGAACTTAGTTTATGTTTTTGATAAAGTTATAGGTTTTTTTCCTTAAATATCCCAGTTAATTTTACATTTTCAAAAAAATATTCATAAGGTAACATGAAAAGTCACCATAATTCATTTAATTCCATGGGATTAACAGGAATATTCAATTCTGCATGCTTACTGAACACATAACAGGCTAAATTCTTAGACAGAAGGAAATTATTTCCCATTGCAGTTACATGTGGAAATCACTGTTGAGTGGATGCCTATAGAGATGGCATTTGAGTCACTACTCCTCACCATTGTCATCAATGGTTTGAATAAAGTACGGGAATAGTGTAGGGGAAATGTCCACAAAGTCCCAGATGACAAGAAAGATATGAATGTTCAAAGCATTTTGCATACCAGAGAAAAGCCAGTACCACATATAGGTACATCATGAATCTGTTGAGTGCAAGGTCAAGGTGTTAAAATGAATGTTTACTTTGGAGATACAGTGTAGAAACAGGCCCTTCGGCCTATCAGTCCACGCCGATCACCCCAACACTAGTTCTATCCTACACACAAGGGATAATTTACAGAAGCCAATTAACCTACAAGCCCGCACGTCTTTGGAATGTGGGAGGAAAATGGAGCAGCCAGAGAAAACCCATGCGGTCACAGGAAGAACGTACAAACAGCACCCGTGGTCAGGGTTGAACCCGGGTCACTGGCGCTGGAAGGCAGAAACTCTGCGACACTGAGCCGCCCGCCTAAATGAATCAATGAATAATTGAAGGTCATAAACAGAGGATTGTGGCTTTAAAAATACATAGCTTTTCAGTACTTTGTCAAGATGACAAAATTCTTCAGGGGTTGGACAGGCTAGATGCAGGAAGATTATTCCCGATGTTGGGGAAGTCCAGAACTAGGGGTCATAGTTTAAGGATAAGAGATGAGAAAATCATTTTTTACACAGAGAGTGGTGAATCTGTGGAATTCTCTGCCACAGAAAGTAGTGGAGGCCAGATCATTGGCTATATTTAAGAGGGAGTTAGATGTGGCCCTTGTGGCTAAAGGGATCAGGGGGTATGGAGAGAAGGCAGGGATGGGATACTGAGTTGGATAATCAGCCATGATCATATCGAATGGCGGTGCAGGCTCGAAGGGCCGAATGGTCTACTCCTGCACATATTTTCTATGTTTCTATGATCAAATACGAAAAGAAATACAATCACATCTTTGTAAAAGTTCCTTTTAGGCCTCATTTAATATATTGTGTCTAGTTGAACTCCCATTGGTGAGCAATAGAGCTCCTGCAGACATTTCAGATCATAGTAAATATCAATAACATCTTAAAAATTCATAATAGACGAGGGAAGCTGGAGCTGTTTTTGTTTGAAAAAAATGTCACATGTTAAAAGTCAAGAATTTGGTTAACTTTATAAAATAAGATTTTGGTTAATATGGATAGTTTATCTGTTTCACAGTATTTTATTTGTAAAGTATTTAAATTTGCTATACCAGCATAGAACTACGAAGATGTTAGAATGATGTTATGTAACCTCTCCTAAATAAAAAATAAAGTACTAATGACCCAATAGATTCAAAAGGGACATAGATGAGTTTCTAAAAGTGGTCAGTATAATTCTGAACAGAAGTCTTGCTATGTTGTTCTTCTAAAGTGGACAAAAATAGCCTTCTGACCAATTCATTAAACTTTGTATGAATGAGAACTTTCACATGACCATCATGTATGGGAAGATATTTGTGTTCATCATAATACTGCACAAAACTGGGTTTCTTTAAAAAAAAAAATACACTCATACATACATCCAAAGTAATCTGTTAATCGTGACAAAACACCAACACTCACCGAAATAGATTTTCAGCTCCAGCTCGCATTAGCATCTCCTTATTAATCTGCAGGTTAATCCGGGCTCGGCGGTTTTGCAGTTTGCTCCTCTGAGTCTGAGCAAAGGGATCACATCCCTATAATCAAATTATAATGGAGAAGAACATCCATTCAGTCCACAGTGCTTGCCAGCTCCTGAGTAAAACCATGCTATTTGTCTCATCCTGGTTCTTTTTTCTACTCTCCTATAAAAACTGTCCTGTCACTTACAGTGCATTCAGAAAGTATTCAGACCCCTTCACTTTTCCCCATTTTGTTACTTTTGAGCCTTATTCTAAAATGGATTAAATTCATTTATTTTTAAATCATCAATATACACACAATACCCCATAATAAAAATGCAAAAACAGGTGTTTAGATATTTTTGCAAAGTAATTAAAAAAAAAAAACTGAAATAAGTATTCAGACCCTTTACTCAGTACTTTGACGAGACACCTTTGGCAGCGATTACAGTCTCAAGTCTTCTTGGGTATGACGCTACAAGCTTGGCACACCTGTATTTGGGTAATTTCTCACACTCTTCTCTGCAGATCCTCTCAAGCTCTGTCAGGTTGGATGGGGAGCGTCGATGCACAGCTACTTTCAGGTCCCTTCAGAGATGTTCGATCGGGTTCAAGTCTGGGTTCTGGTTGGGCCACTCAAGGACATTCACACACTTGTCACGAAGAAACTCCTGCGTTGCCTTGGATGTGTGCTTAGGGTCGTTGTCCTGTTGTAAGGTGAACCTCCGCCCCAGTCTGAAGTCCAGAACGTTCGGGAGCAAGTTTTCATCAAGGATCTCTCTGTACTTTGCTCCGTTCATCCTTCCCTCGATCCTGACTAGTCTCCCAGTTCCTGCCGCTGAAAAACATCCCCATAGCAAGATGCTGCCACCACCATGCTTCACCGTAGTTCTGGTATTGGCCAGGTGGTGAGCAGTGCCTGGTTTCCTCCAGATTTGACGCTTGGCATTCAGGCCAAACAGTTCAATCTTGGTTTCATCTGATCAGAGAATCTTGTTTCTCATGCCTTTTGGCAAACTCAAAGTGGGCTGTCATGTGCCTTTTACTGAGGAGTGGCTTCCGTCTGGCCACTCTTCCATAAAGGCCTGATTGGTGGAGTGCTGCAGATATAGTTGTCCTTCTGGAAGGTTCTCCCATCTTCACAGAGGAACTCTGGAGCTCTGTCAGAGTGACCATCTCCTCCCTGACCAATGCCCTTCTCCCCCGATTGCTCAATTTGGCCGGGCGGCCAGGTCTAATAGTCATGGTGGTTCCAAAGTTCTTCCATTTAAGAATAACAGAGGCCGCTGTGCTCTTCGGGACCTGCAATGCTGCAGAAATAGTTTTATACCCTTCCTCAGATCTGTGTCTTGACACAATCCTGTCTCGGAGGTCTATGGACAATTCCTTCATCTTCATAGCTTGGTTTTTGCTCTGACGTGCACTGTCAACTGTGGGACCATATATAGACAGGTGTGTGCCTTTCCAAATCATATCCAATCAATTTAATTTACCATTGGTGGACTCCAATCAGGTTGTAGAAACATCTCAAGGATAATCAATGGAAACTGGATGAACCTAAGCTCAATTTTGAGTGTCACAGCAAAGGGTCTGAATACTTATGTAAATGTTATATTTCAGTTATTTCTTTTTATTTACTTTACAAACATTTCTAAACACCCGTTTTCGCTTTTTCATTCTGGGGTATTGTGTGTAGATTGATGATAAAAAAAAATGAATTTCATCAATTTTTAAATAAGGCTGTAACATAACAAAAGGTGGAATAAGTGAAGGGGTCTGAATACTTTCAGAATGCACTGTACCTTGTGAAAATTATTAACTACTAGACCAAGTGCAGACACGTTGGGTCTGTTCCCCCAACGTGCGGTTGTGGGGGGGGGGGAGGCGGCATGCAGCATCACACACTAACTACCCCCCCCCTCCCGCACTCACGCTAATGGAGGGGAGGAGAGGGGAGAGAGAGAGAGAGGGGGGAGAGGGGGAGAGAGAGAGACGGGGAGAGAGAGGGAAGAGAGAGAGAGAGGGGGAGAGAGAGAGAGGGGGCGAGAGGGAAGAGAGAGAGGAGAGAGAGGGAGGGAGAGGAGGAGAGGAGGACTCGAGGGGAGAGAGGGAAGAGAGGGGAGAGTGGAGAGGGTGGAGAGGGCGGACGAGGGGAGAGGGGGCGGAGAGAGAGAGAGGGGGGGAGAGAGAGGAGAGAGAGGAGAGAGAGAGGGGGGGGAGGACTGAGAGGGGGGAGGAGAGGGGGGAGAGAGGGGGGGGGGGAGAGAGAGGGGGGAGAGAGGGAGGGGGGGAGAGAGAGAGAGGGGAGAGGGGGGGGATAGAGAGAGAGATGCAGGAGAAGAAGAGAGAGAGAGAGGGGGAGGGAGAGGGGGGAGGATGAGACGAGAGAGGGGCGGGAGGGAGGGGGGGAGACAGAGCAGAGAGGGGGGAGGAGAGAGAGAGATGGGGGGGAGGAGAGGGGAGAGAGAGGGGGGAAGGAGAGAGAGCGAGGGGGGGGAGGAGAGAGAGAAGGGGGGAGGAGGAGAGAGGGGGGGAGGAAGGGAGAGAGAGGGGGGGAGGAGGAGAGGAGGGGGGGAGGAGAGAGAGAGGGGGGGAGGAGAGAGAGAGGGGGGGAGGAGAGAGAGAGGGGGGAGGAGAGAGAGAGGGGGGGGAGGAGAGAGAGGGGGGAGGAGAGAGAGAGGGGGGGAGGAGAGGGAGGGGGGAGGAGAGTAGAGAGGCGGGGGAGGAGGACGAGGAGAGGGGGGAGGAGAGAGAGAGAGGGGGGAGGAGAGAGAGAGGGGGGGAGAGAGACACAGAGGGGGGGAGAGAGAGAGCGGGGGGAGGAGAGAGAGAGGGGGAGGCAGAGAGAGGGCGGGAGGAGAGAGAGAGGGGGGGAGGACGAGAGAGAAGGGCGGGCGGAGGAGAGAGAGGGGGGGCGGAGAGAGAGAGGGGGGGAGGGAGAGAGAGAGGGGGGGAGAGAGAGAGAGCGAGGAGGGAGGAGAGAGAGAGGGGGGAGAGAGAGAGGGGGGGGGGGAGGAGAGAGAGAGGGGGGCAGGAGAGTAGGAGAGAGGGGGGGGGAGTAGAGAGAGAGAGGGGGGGAGGAGAGAGAGAGAGGGCGGGGAGGAGAGAGAGAGAGGGGGGGAGGAGAGACGAGGGGGGAGGATGAGAGAGGGGGAGAGAGAGAGAGAGGGGGGGAGGAGAGGGAGAGGGGGAGGAGAGGGAGGGGGAGAGGAGAGGGAGGGGGGAGAGGAGAGGGAGGGGAGAGGAGAGGGAGGGGGGAGAGGAGAGGGAGGGGGGAGAGGAGAGGGAGGGGGGAGAGGGAGGGGGGAGAGGAGAGGGAGGGGGGAGAGGAGAGGGAGGGGGGAGAGGAGAGGGAGGGGGGAGAGGAGAGGGAGGGGGGAGAGGAGAGGGAGGGGGGAGAGGAGAGGGAGGGGGAGAGGAGAGGGAGGGGGGAGAGGAGAGGGAGGGGGGAGAGGAGAGGGAGGGGGGAGAGGAGAGGGAGGGGGGAGAGGAGAGGGGGGAGAGGAGAGGGAGAGGGGAGAGGAGAGGGAGGGGGGAGAGGAGAGGGAGGGGAGGGGAGAGGAGGGGGAGGGGGAGAGGAGAGGGAGGGGTGGGGAGAGGAGATGGAGGAGGGGGGAGAGGAGATGGAGGAGGGGGGGAGAGGAGAGGGAGGAGGGGGGGAGAGGAGATGGAGGAGGGGGGAGAGGAGATGGAGGAGAGGAGATGGAGGAGGGGGGGAGAGGAGATGGAGGAGGGGAGGGGAGAGGGGGGGGGAGAGGAGAGGGGGGGGGGAGAGGAGAGGGGGGGGGGAGAGGAGAGGGGGGGGGGAGAGGAGAGGGGGGGGGGGAGAGGAGAGGGGGGGGGGAAGAGGAGAGGGAGGGGGGGGAGAGGGTGCCTTTTTACTTCAACCCAAACCACCATTTGCAGGCAGTGCTTTTTTACCTCTAACCATATTTTCATTTTCAAACCAAATTAAGGGTACTCACAGTGCTGTAGACATTTGTCTGTGTCATTCAAAGCTCTGATTGAGGCACACCACTTGCAGAGACTGATTGAGGCACACCACTTCCTGGTTTTATAGTCCCTCCCCCTCCCTCCAGCAGGGGCAGAAGAGAGAATGGGGAATGTTGTAAAAACATTAATATCTCTGTCAATTTTCATCTACGGGAAAAATCCTCGGCACACATGTGGCGGAGGGGGGCTCTGAGCGAGGTGGCCAAAAATGACGGCCGTAGGTGGCGGCGTACTCTCGGAAACCGCAGCACAGAAAGCCAAAACCGGTCAAGAACAGAGTTTTAGTAATATAGATAGATAGATAGATAGATAGATAGATAGATAGATAGATAGATAGATAGATTCACCCATCCTTTCCACTGAATTCTGGGTCAAAACAATCACTTTGTAAAACAAAAACTCTTCATCCCCTCCAATTCCTGTTGCCCCCTTTCCTCGCAGCACCAACATAACATTTGATGATAAGAACCAAAACACATATAGAGCATTATTGTCATGACTATAAACTGTACTTTATGCATTTATATAAAGTTTCAAGTAAATGGAACCCATTCCAGTCTGTAGATTGGTTATTTCCTACTAACCAATTGTAGTGCTTGTTAGTAGTTGCTCCGCTTAATATGCGATTTATATTACCAAGATCTTGCTTACGTAATTCAGTCTGAGTAGCTGCTAGTTACTGTAATTCCCTGCAGACCAATGCTGTAAGTGGACTTTAATAAATATGTGTTGTATCTTGACGTGTGTACGACTCGACTCATTACACAGTCTATGAAGGGAATGCATTCTTTGTTAAAGCAATCTAAAACTAGTTATTTTCTTTCTTCATTTTCTACTACAACTACTCTCCAATTAATTCCTAAATGATCAAAAAGGCCCCTGCATCCACTGCATGGTGTAACATTCCATGTGACAAATCTTCATCTTCTCTTTAAGCTCGAACATTTATTTCACATGCAAATTTAATAATGAATGGAAATTAATGTTCCTGAAAATAATCTAAAAATTATATTCAAAAAATAAAGAGACTTACAAATCTCTAGTAATTCATATAGCACTACAATTATTCGATTGAAGTTCCAAGCCCACAATTTTTAAGCCCTCAAACCAGTTCTTGTCTATACAAATATGCAGTGCATTTCCTCAGTTCTCAAAAGTCAGAACTCATTTTCTCCCCTGGATCTATCTACAGGCTATTAACTACACCCCCTCCCCTATCATTATCTTTGCTACACAGTTTTATTGATGAAGAGAAACTAGGTAGTAATATCAAGAGCACAGTCCTTAATAGAACATAGAACAGAACAGCACAGCACAAGAATAGGCCCTTCAGCCCACAATGTTTGTGCCGAACATGATGCCAAGACCAACTTTCATCGGCCTGCACATTATGCAGCCTTATAATAGGCCTCTAGACACAGTATTCAATAACTAACATAATAAACAAACAATTTAATAAATTAAGCCATTATTTATGCCAAAAAAAACCTGAAGTCCCTAGTGCAACCAATACTGTCCGTAGTTCCCCCCCCCCCCCCCTCCCCTTCTCATACTGACGTTTATGTACTGGGGTTCCTCCATTGCCAGAGGGAGGCTACAAGCAAACTGGAGGAATAGCATCTCTTGGGTAGCTTACAACCCTTTGTATGAGGGGGGGGGGACTCTGTTAGTGTAAAACTGGGATGGCCATGAGGATAAGTTATAAACCAGATTACGAGGTCAACGAGTAAACGGAAACAGTAAAGACAGTGAACATTTTCTGAATAAGGGTCCTGACCCAAAACATCATCTGTCCATTTCCCACCAGAGGCTACATAACCTTTCTCCACAGACTTCTTTGGCACATTGGCCTTCATTTTTGGCACATTTAGCCTTCATCAGTCAGAGTATAGACGTTGGGAGGTCATATTTGCAGTTGTATAAGACGTTGGTGAAGCTGCATGGTGTTCAGTTCTGGGCACCATGTTATAGGAAAGATATTGTCAAGCTTGATAAGGTTCAGAGAAGATTTACGAGGACGTTGCCAGGACCAGAGGGTGTGAGCTATAGGGAGAGGTTGAGTCGGCTAGGTC